>NC_142929.1:159229361-159246861 GCF_046866305.1 Octopus bimaculoides | reverse complement strand
TCCAGTTGATGTCTTTAATTTAATCTTCGGTGTAAAATGTGTCCTTTCAACCTAAATCAGTCATAGTAAGACTGATCTACTATCACCGGCATTACAGCCACGTTTAATTGCCCTCTCCACGTGCAATTATCCTATGTACATGCATACATACATACAAACATACTTACATGCATACACACATACATACATATATATGTGTGTGTATGTATGTCTGTCTTTGTGTGTGTGTGTCTGTGCATATATGTATATACATATATAGATATATATATATAGCAAATAGGTAACAAGGATATTCGGGTATCAGTGATTTAGGTAATACTACTATTAATAATAACAACAACAACAACAACAATAATAATAATAATAATAATAATAATAATAATAATAATAATAATAATAATAATATCACCAGCTGCAATTGTAGGGTAAGAACTCAATCTCCGTTATTACATCGTTGTTTAGTCCAAAATGTTGTTTACAAATGTACAGTAATAGCTGAAGCTAGTAACTTCATTTACATCGGTTGTTCGATAAATATGAAAAAAGCACCTTAATAACAATGTTTCATCCTTTAGACTTAGACATAAAGCTAACAGTACATCATTATCTAGTAAATTCTGGGAACTTAAGGATAGCAGCAATAGTAAATTTAGCCCTAAATGCGATATACTACGGTGAGCTCAGTGATACAAAGATAGTCGATATGGTTGCGAACTTACAGAATGTTTATGTATAGAGATAAGAATAATTTAATTAATAATAGATTAGACCTTAGATAGACCGTACCTTCAAATATTTTAGAAACAAATAATATTATGGAATTATACGTATTTTATTACCCTCTTACAACCCCTACTTGTTTAATCTGCATTCATCCTATACTGAGATTACGACGACGAGGGTCCCAGCTGATACGATCAACGGAACAGCCTGGTCATGAAATTAACTTGCACGTGGCTGAGCAATCCACAGACACGAGTACCCCTAACGTAGTTCTCAGGGAGACTCAGCGTGACACATAGCGTGAGAAGGCCGGCCCCTTGAAATACAAGTACTACTCATTTTTGCCAGCTGAGTGGACTGGAGCAACGTGAAATAAAGTGCCTTGGGAATCGAACGCGTCACCGGAATCGAACTCACGACCTTACGATCGTGCGCCGAATGCCCTAACCACTAACCCTCCATTATATATGGGGGTATCCTTATACTCCCATATATATAATGATGCTATCTCTATGGATTGTGAAGGGGTTTGTATCTTCTCTCTGAAGTAATCATGGTATAATATAATATAATATGGTGTATATATATATATATATATATATATATATATATATATATATATATATATATATATATATATATATACAATTTGAAATCTCTGAGCGAGAAATAAACAGTAGCTGTACAGAATCGTAAAAGATACAATTGTCAACTAAATGTGGCCTTCCCATACAGGACTATGCTACTGTTGTTTTTATCCCCAGGAGGACATCTCACTCCAGCTGGCTAACGACACACTGCCTGAGTCCGATTAGTATTTGCGAAGGAAAATCATTGTTCCCATCTCTAGCCTTACGTGATACATACAGACCCGGGTTTCTGGGTAGTAACCCGACATCAATGTGTGATATCACGTAAGGCTAGAGATGGGACCGATGATTTACCCTCGCAAATGCTAATCGGGCACAGTGTGTCGTTAGCCAGCTGGAGATGTCCACCTGGGGCTAAAAACACCAGTTTCATCGTCTTCTATGGGACCACCACATCTAGTTGGCAATTATATTTTACGATATATATATATATATATATATATATATATATGATATTCTTATGTATATACATGTGGTATTTTTATGCCTTCGTACATCCTTTCGGATTTTTTCATAATGTTCGTAATTTTTAGATAAATATTTTTTTCAAGGTTTTTAAATAAGTTTACCTGTTATGGAAATGTTTATCTTATTTTTTAGCCCTTAATCTTTGGTATAGATTCAATAGAAAATGTGTACCCCTACTCATGATATCTAAGTATGAGTTCATTGTCGAACAGTTTTATCATGGCCACCTTAATATTATGCTAGGTAGAAATATGATGAGGTTTCTGTGGTTAGGCTATTCGGCTCCCGAAGTTGTGAGATCGATTCCCAGCGGTGCGTTGTGTCTTTGAGCATGACACTTTGTTTCAGAATTCTCTAGTCCACTCACGTGGCAAAATTGACTGCTTGTATTTGAATGGGTTAACATTGTCACATTCATTGTCAGGCAGAATCTCCCCGAGGTCTACGTTAAGAGTAGGCGTGATTGTGGAGTGCACAACCGCTTCCATGTTAGTTTCACGAACAACGGTTATTTCGATCGGATTCACTAAAACCCACGTTTTCGTAACCTACGGAATATCAGTCTATCTTTCCTGTATGTATGTATATATATATATATATATATATATATATATATATATATATATATATATATATATATATATATATATATATATACAGGCGCAGAATTGACTGTGTGGTAAGAAGTTTGCTTCTCAACCACGTGATTCCAGGTTCTGTCCCACTGCGTGACACCTTGGGTTAGTGTCTTCTATTATAGCCTCGGGCCGACCAAAGCCTTGTCAGTGGATTTGGTAGGCGGAAGGAAGCTGAAAGAAGCCCGTCCCAATTCCTCCGTCTACGCAGGCTCTGCAGTGACGACCATGACTTTGAGACTCAGTCTCAAATGGTTCACCAATTCATCCAACGTGGATATCCCCTCACCACTATTCACACCGCTCTTGCCAGAGCACGTTCCGTGGACCGTGCATCTGCTCTCTCTCCTGCACCCGCCCCGCCGTCTCCCGTCTCCCGTTTCCCCTCACGTACCACCCCACCATCCTACCTCTATAACGCATCATTCTCGAGCCTTCCGACGATTCCGGTCCGACCACTCCACTTCGCACATTTTCCCTAACTGACCCTCCCCTCCTTCAAACGAGCCCATAACCTACGAGACCTCTTGATCCACAGCTTCTTCCCTAACCCAACCTTCCAATCTGGGTCGTTCCCCTGCTCCCGCCGCCGCCGCTGCGCACTTGCCCTTACCTCTCAAGCAACACCATGTTCTCCGGCACCCATCATCGACCCTATCATATCACCGACTCCTTCACATGCACTCCTATAAACGTCATCTACTGCATCTCCTGTTCTCACTGCCCTTCACTTTACATCAGGCTAAGAGGACGCCGTTTGGCTGACCGGTTCGAGGAACACCTCCGAGACATCCAACTCGACAATGACACCACGGTCTCGCGCCATTTCCGCTCTACCGGTCACTCTTTACAACATCCGTCTGTGTTTGGATTGTCCTTGCATAGGAGCCATTTGGACTCCCTTCTTCGCCGTGAACAGGGATTAATCTTCTCTCTTAGCTCCTTTGTGTTACATGGGCTCAAACCTTCCTCCCCTCTCCTCTCCTCTCTAGCTCCAATTCCTACTTCTTCTCTCCACTCTTACCCTCCTTCTCTCTTCTCTTCACTCCTACTCACCTTCTCCCTTTCCCCCTCCCTTCATCGTCACTCCTCCCTCGTAACCCCACCACTACACCACACCCCACCATACAAGTCCATATCACATCACATCACCACGCACACACTAGCAGTGACCATGTCCCAGCACCCACACCTACATCCACACACCTATACTTGCACACGCACACGCCAAGGTTACTAGTCCTCTTCCACACGCACATACATGCTCTCTTATGCACACGCACGCGCACTTTCGTTTTGGAATGACGAGTACTTTATCATCTCCATTTCTTCTTCACTCTACTGTGTGACCCCTCTGTCCGGCATTCGCCATGATAGATCGCTATCCACTACGCATTCTTTATTTTCTCTCCCTGTTTCTTTCTGTGTTCCTTTCTGTGAAACAGCGTAGACTCGAAACGTTAAAGACTTTTTCACTTCCCAAGCGTTAAACTAATACATCTATTTGTTGTTTACACACTCGTCTTCGTTTTTCGTTTTTTGTGAATTCTCCCGCTATGCATACACACACACACACACACACACACACACACACACACACATATATATATATATATATATATGTGTGTGTGTGTGTGTGTGTGTGTATTTGTGTGACTGTGCTTGTCCTCGACCATCGCTTTACACCGATGTTAGTGTGTTTATGACCCCTTAACTTAACGGTTCGGCGAAAAAGACCGATAAAATGAGAACTAAACTTACAAAGAATAAGTCCTACTGTCGATTCGTTCGACTAGAGGCGGTGCTCCAGTATGTCAAGAGTGCAATGACAGAATCAAGTAAAGCAATAAAAAAAATATATATATACTTTGTCAGTAACGTCGTGGTTTTGATAATGACTATTATCACTATAATGCTCATAATTATCTCCGCTACCTACTTTCCAGCTTCTTCAGCATCAGTAACATCTTAGTCATAATCAGTTTAATATGAAGTGCAACGAACACATTTTATTCACTTTAAATGTCATCCACTCGCAGCCACAGTGTAAACATACACGTACAAGCACACCCAAAAACTATATATATATATATATATATATATATATATATATATATATGCATTAATATTTATTCACACACACATATATATATATATATATATATATATATATATATATATATATATATATATATATATATATATATATATATGTAAATATGTATATGTATGTATGCATATATATATAAGTGTGTGCGTGTGTGTGTATACATATATATATATGTGTGTGTGTGTGTGTGTATACATATATGTGTGTGTTTGGATGTATGTTTGTATGTATTTGGAAAGAGACAGAGAGAATGCCTACCACCATGTCACAAAGTGAATAGACGATCTGATGCCAGAGCACAATTAAGACAGCATTCAGTATTTCAATATTTCTCTTGTAAGATTCATCACCTCAAATATTTTAGCGAATATTTCTGCCTTATGTTATATATATATATATATATATATATATATATATATATATATATATATATGCATGTAAGCATCTATGTGTGTATATATTTATGTCTTTATGTGGGGGGAAGTCAGAGAGTGTGGGCAGTTGTCTGTATGTGCATAAGATACAAACTTAAAGGCAGGGAATGCATATATATTAATATATACTCGCATATACATTCGTGTAAACGTACATACATGCATACATATACATATACATATTTTTGCCCATATATGTGTGTGTGTGTGTGTGTGTGTGTGTGTGTGTGTGTGTGTGAATGTGTACGTATATGTATCTATATATTAATGTATGTATTGATGTATAGATGTGTTCTATTTGTCTGTGTGCACATCTGTGTACATGCGCGTGTATCTAAGTGTGTGTAAATACATTACGTACGTATACCGCTATGATAAATAGAGCTTAATACGCTTCTTAGAGTATATTATATTTTTAGCCAAAAAAATAACAGTTTCCTTGATTTTCGCCCGGTAGGCTTTTCAAGCTGAATATCAAATAAAGCTGAACATTTGCTGATTTATTCATGTCTGGGTCATGGAGGTGATAAGAAAAGCAACGATAATGTGATCGATAGTGATTATAGTATATTTATTCTGTGATGTATTGCTGTGACAAACCCTTTCGCAACAGCAGTCTCATTCTATAACTATTTAAAGACGTTAAACTAGGAATAAGAAAAATTTACGGTGAGATAGCCGAAGGCTAAATATATCGCCTGTTTTAAATGTACGTTTGTGTGTGTGTCTGTGTATGTATACATATATATATATATATATATATATATATATATATATATATATATATATATATATATATATATATATATATATATATATATATGCATAAATACATATGTATATATATATACAGATATACATATATATATGTATGTTTGTATTTAGGTACGATGTATGTATGTAGCTATGTATGTATGTAAAAGCATAAGTGTGTGTAAATGTGTGCGTGTGCTCGTGCTCGTGCATGGATGACCTTTGATTTCTTAAATTCTTCGTTCTTTTACAGGTTTTGTGTTTCATTCCACAGTGGCTCCTCAACAAGCAAGCTTGATGTTGCCTGTTTACCGGCTTATAGCCGGAGCATGACCAGGTTTTACAAATCTAGAAGAGTACCAGCAACGAGAGCAAGGCTAGTTGCCAAATATTAAACCTAACACTGTATACATATATGCATGAACACACACGAACAACTGGAGTGCGCGTACGCATGCACACGCACATATATAAACTATCTTAAGTTCATATTGATATACACGCACATAAATGTTATTACATGGAAAAAGGCGACCATGAAAAGCCATATTCTTAAGATTATAGGCCTGGAAAAGTACAGTACAATTTATTACACCTGTAAAAGTAGAGGACAAGCTGTTACTTCTAGCTATGGTGTAGTGGTTATGAGCGAGGGCTACTAACCCTAAGATTCCGAGTTCGATTCCAAGCAGTGACCTGAATAATAGTATTATAATAATAATAATAACATCATAAAATACCTTAGGAACAAGAACCCAGGTTCGAAATTTCCTGATGAAGGCTGGAGGGTATATCAGCCGAAACGTGTTAACAACAAACAAGATGAGGACAAATATCTGTCACATGTAAATAATGTAAGAGACATTTTACTTACAATATTGCAGCAAAGAAGGCCAGTTCTTCTAATTTAGAAGGTAGCGGCTCTTTCATTGGTTCTACTGCGTGTTGAGATCTTTTTTACACATATGTAGTATGTATATATATCATCGGCAGATGTTAGAGAGTAAGTCAAAAGCTGAGAGTTTTATGTATTGGCACCTATCAAACACGAATTTGACCATTGTCACTCTGTAACTTCTGACGAAATAACTTCTAAAATACAAAATTTTGATAAAATCGTTGAGAGTAAACCCTGTTCTATGTGACACATTCTACTAATATCGGAAGTTTGAAAGTGTTTAGTTTAAAAAAATTAATTAAACAATTTGTAAGTCGAATTGAATAGATCCGAAATGGATGAAAGGTAAAGTCGACCTCGGCGGAATTTTAACTCAGAAAGTAAAGACAGACGAAATACCACTTCTAAAATACAAAATGTTGTCAAAACGTTAAGAATAAACCCTGTTCTATGTGACATATTCTACCAGTACCGGAAGTTTGAAAATGTTTAATTAAAAACATTAATTAAATCATCTGTATGCCAAATTCGACTTTGGCGAGATTTGAACCGGAAGCTGACCATTTTGCCGGGCGTGTTAACGTTTCTGCCAGTTCACAACCTTAGAATATAATCATTCATTTTAGAAATATATTCTTTATTCGTATTGCTTAAACGTTAACTCTCACTTCCTTACTGACATTAAATTACATAACATTTTAACTCGTAACGTTTTTTCTATTAATTTTTGTTCCATGCGACTAACGATTCTGAATTCTTCATGGATTTTTCTATCATTTAAGCCTAAGAAAAATATACTTTTAATTTAACATTTTAAAAATTCATGTTAATTGAAGTTGAATATCTGCCTTACAACTCACTTGAGGTGTAACATATTTCGATGTAACTTTTTTCTACTGAACCAAATCTCAAACTATTTATGCTAAAGTGTAGCTGCGGAGGTGTCCTCTTTAAATCTATTAACAGTTTTCAATTTAGTTGAGAACTGAATTAGTGCTGAAGTTTGGAAGCTGCTGAGATTGACGAAATGGTGGTCTTAAGAATATATTCAACCAGTACCGTGGTTGAATGATAAAATAAGGTAAATTGTCACAACCTGCTTAAATATCCTGTGTGCCAACAAGTGAAACTGAGAGCAGCAAGAGACTCACTCGGCCAAAATTAAATATTAATTTTTACCATGGTATTGAGAAGTCATTTCTTTTTCTGATAGTTAATACTAAATGTGTTTGCGTGCGCGAGTGGGTGTATTCATTCTTCTTTACATTTTTGTTTTTTATGAACCAAAACCTGACACACGATGCGCACTTTCAAACACCGTAATAATTTGTCAATCACAAATATCGTCGAAAGATAAGAAAGATAAAGGTCAGCCTACTGACACTACAGTGTCTATCACGTAATATAGTGTAATTTATGTTTGACTGAGAAATAGCATAACCTCAACCACCCCACACTCGCGCTGAACAAACAGATCGTATTAAGTGTGTTCTGTATACAAAATATGAAATGTTATCTTTTCTAAATAAGGGCAACAGACGAAGATCCAATGGAATGACACATCATTCCACATCATATATTCCATTACAAAATTTGAAAGTACGCTGGAGATTGCTTTGTCTATGCAAACACACAAACACACACACACGCAGACACACGCACGCACAGACGTGCGCACACACAAACACACAAACACAGACACACACATACACACACACACACATACATACACAAACACACACGCACACATACACACACACACAGGCTTTGATTTTCCATCACTTATTTTTACCTAATACAATATATAAACAATGTCAATGTAGTGACGGTTTGTATAATTTAAGTGTCTTATTTAAGTCTATTTTTTAAGATGCATTACCATTCTTCTTTAACTGTATATTTTTCATCTATTTCTGCTAATGTTTTGTATCTATATTTGCCTATTTCAAAATAGTGTAGACGCAATATAAACTTAGGACAGAAGGAACATTTCTCAAAACATGCTGGCACTAGCTTCTAGACTTATAGAAGAAATAGTAGAATAAGCCTGAAATCATGATATATTCATGTACGGTAGATCTGGTTGGAATGCTGCAATAGAGCGCACCTAATTTGAGGAACTCAAGAACGAAGATGTATTCTTATCGTGAGCGAAAATTAAGCCTACGTCTGTATATTTTCTATCTAATCCCGATGAAAATACTCGTGTCGATCTATGTCTACGGCACAAACATTTCGCTAACGTGAACTAGAATGGTATTGAACCGGTAGTCATGTATTTATGAACCGAACCTTCTTAACCACATGCCTACACCTATGCCCTTTTCGACAGATTCTAATTCTTACTTGTGTTTGTTTACTTAGGCTTGTGTCGGTATATTCATAGGCAGCTTTGCGTGGCAATGCGTGTTTTCATCAGTTTGTGTGTTTGTAGTTTTGAGTGAATGATAGTTACGTGCGTGTTTAATGCTTGCGCGCCCCGACTTTCAATCATAGTGTTGTTTATATTTTTACTTGCATCGTTGGGGATGACATTTTAACTTTTAAATATGTGAAATTATCATAGATATTATTTACATCGCTCTTATTCTATTCCTTTACTGGGAGAGGGATTGGCGCTGCAGTATCCTTAAGTAAAAAAAAAAAAGGTATTGAATATATTTTTCAAAATAGAGAAATACAACATAAGTTGGGATGAATGAATTGCGTAAAAGTTCAGGGTTAGAATAACCTAGGTCATTCAGTGTTAACATGGATTATAAACATTTTCCAGTAGAAAATAATAGAGGAAAGAAAAAAATATATTAGTCTCCCACTTCACGCAAGCACGTGAGTCAACTCCCGATGTATTTCTCCCTTTTACTGTCTTGTTCACTGAAGTATAACATATGACGCTGTTTGCGGTATTACTATTGGACGAAGCTGTAAATCTTCATAAACGTATATTTTGGTGTAGAAAAAATCAGAATTGTTTAGAAATTAGCCAGAGGAACAACCCAGGTGCAGCTAAAAGAAAAATTCATAATCATGAATATCAAGGCATGATAACACTTATAAACTAAAAATAACTATGCGTTGACAAAAAATTTACGTTAGTTCAAAACTATTTGTTCTGGCAAGTATTAAATAACAATAATATTTGTGTGGTTACACTAAATTGCTCTACTTTGGTGAAGAGACATATCACCGAATGTAGTAATTTTTGTCTTTTTGACATCTTTTGCAATGTTTGTATTATTTCCTGTATGTGCATATTACATAGTGCTGATATCTGTCTTCGTATCAAATTTGTTTATATCCTTCGTTTTTACGAAGCCTAACTAACGAGAACCTAGGTGTTTGCTTTTTTCCTTTTCTTCACAAATCCTCATAATCTACTTGCAGCACAAGAAGAGATGGTAAATAAAGATTACATGTTAAATCTACTCCAAATAGAATCATTTAGTAATGAGAAAACGCAAACATGGGTAAGATAAATGTACTAGGAAGAAACAAATAGGTAAATTATTAAACTGTAATTCTTTGTTAGCTAAATTTAAATCTCAAAACAATATTGATCAACACAAATAGACAAAGATGTCGTTGGCCATATACGAACGTACTTTTCTAAATTATTAACTCGAATAGCTCATATGGAATTATTTATAATTTTCCTGTGGAGACTATGTGAGAACTATATAACATTATATATTTCAAGGAAAAAAATGATTTGATTGAGAGGGGAAAATATTAACCACTGTTTTCAAAGGATTTCAAATGTTGACTCAATTCATGCCAAAGGATCTACCAGTACGATAAGAATTTTCAATTCATCGAAACCAGGGGTCACCGAATTTTTTTGACCATCGACCCTCTTTAGCCAGTTCAGCATCGATGCCCTCTAACCAGTTCCCCTTCTGCATCGATCCCCTTTAGCCACTTATCTTTCTACAGAGACCCCTCTTTAGCTACATCCATTTCCACTCAAACACCCTTAGCTACTTCTCTTTCTGAATCAACCACCCTCTTCATTTAAAATACCTTAATATCTTACCCTACCGTACCACATCTTAAATGGGTACTGATGCTGTCAATTAAAGTGTTAGCTAAAATATACATGTAGGACAAATTAAGTAATTCTATTGAAGATGACTCACTTTTTGCATTTAGAAATACGTGTCCGACTATACAATATTAAACTTAAAGTTTTTATGAAATTGTTTTCACGGTTAGAAAATGTGGAAAACGCATCATATTGCTGGAATATCTTTTACTGAACTTCACAACAACAATGTGAGGTATATGCATGGTGATTCTGAATCAAGGCATTGATATCAGGCTGAATGTTGGTCAGTTTCAGTTTCGTAACCCTTGATAGAAACATTCAAAATATATAACAGTATTTTTTTTTAAATATGAGATGTAGTGTCTTGTCTAGAGGATGAGGGATTGAGGGCAACCAAAAGTACCCCACTGAGATAATGAGAAACACACTTCACCAGGCTTATACTGCAGGAGCACATATGACCAGGCTTGTACTGTATTACAATTCAGGAAACAAAATCATATGGCAGCTTCTGCCCAAGAAACTAGAAATAGAAAGAGAGGGAGATATGAGTGCGAGGGAGAGAGAAATGAATGCAAGAGAGAGAGAGAGAGAGAGAGAGAGAGAGAGAGAGAAAGAGAGAGAGAGAGAGATGGAAAGAGAGAGAGAGAGAGAGAGAGAGAGAAAGAGAGAGAGAGAGAGATAGAAAGAGAGAGAGAGAGAGATAGAAAGAGAGAGAGAGATAGAAAGAGAGAGAGAGAGAGACAGAGAGAGAGAGAGAGAGAGAGAGTGATGAGTGCGAGAGAAAGAGAGAAAGTGTTTGTCAAACAGCAGCAGCAGAACTTCCGACAACAACAGCAGGTAGCAGGGGCTGTTTTTCCAACGGCACCAAATTCCGATGCTACAGAAATAGTAGCAAAGATCGCCTCATTCTTGATTCCAGGAGAGGGATGATACTGACCGCCCTACCTTTCCAGCAGTAACGACACATCCCATTGCGAAGATGGTAAGTGGATGACCTTTGGGAAGAAAAGGTAAAAAGCAAACACAAGTTGCAGAAAGCAAATGTTTTGCAAAATACGTACAAGCAGAGGATCCCACTCGACAGGATTCTATGAATTCTGCTGTTGTGAGATTGAGCAGCTCGTGACTCAGACGAGAGCTGAGAATTAGTAAGACCGATTCAATTGATATGTTGCATATGTGTATTAGCACAGAGGGCTAATACACAGACAGACACTGGAAAAACTGATAATTATCGGACTAAATATCTCCCAGTATTCAGTTAAACCTATTTGCTTTTCTGAATTCAAACTTCATCTTAAATAATGTTGTCCGTGAAATATATACCAAATATTTTACTGGTGCTAGTTATATTCGCTGACATCTCCTCATTACAATGTTTGGTCTGGTTCAATGTAGACAAAAACATTTATTATTATAGTTGATATCAGTCTGCAAATGGAGGAGAATTATTAGATTACATTGTTGTTTGTACGTATTTGTTTCAGATGTTTACGATATAAGTCTAAATTCCGCAAAGATCGATAAAATAAAATACGAGTCAAATATTAGGGCCTACGGTATCGGTAAGATCTTTCTCTCAAAACTGCTGAAATAGTGCCTAATTTAGAAATAATTACCATTGTAATTAGTGAACGATGAAGGCTGGTGGAGAGACAGTATCGTTAGAGCGCTGGACAAAATTCCTTGCAGTATTTGTTCTAGCGCTTTGCAATATGAGTTCAAAACTCACTAAGGTCAACGCTGTCTTTCATCATTCTGGGGTCGATATAATAAGGTACCAGTAAAGTACTGTATTTGATTTAATCGGCTAAATCCTTTGTTGAAATATATAGTCATAATCCTATGAAAGAGACTAATATCAAGACGGTGGATCGTCAGAGTCGTTAGAACGGAATGTAGCACACAGAATGTAAATCACGCCGAAGTCAACTTTGCTTTTAATCTTTTCAGGGTCGATAAAACAAGGTATCATTCAAATAGTGGGGTCGATATAATCAACTATTTCCATCCTGTTAAAATTTGAAATCATTACATCACTATTATTATTATTATTCAGTAGTTTTATTTTTATAACGTGCTTTTACTTCACTACCGAGCGCAGCTCTGTGTGCCTTGGGTATGTGCTGTGGTTTGCTGTGATGCTCTTATTATTATTATTATTATTATTATTATTATTATTATTATTATTATTATTATTATTATTGTTATTATTATTATTATTATTATCATCATCATCATCATCATCATCATCATCATCATTATTATTATTATTATTATTATTATTATTATTATTATTATTATTATTATTATTATTATTATTATTATTATCGTCATCGTCGTCATCGCTGTTGTCATCACCATCATTATCAGTAATATCATAATAAAATTGTGAATTTAGTTTTAGGTTGCCTTTTGTTCAGTTTGACCGGCAGACAGCCAGCATGTAATAGCTCTTATATCCCGGCAATGGCCTCTTCACAATGGCACAGATCTCTCTTATCGCCCGAAGGCCATACATGAGTTCCTCTAGCGAATAAAAAGAGTTGTTATCTGTATTGGTTCCTTAAATTGCATAGTAAATATTTTTTTTTCTTTCATTCTTTCCAGCCGGCAACATTGTTAGAGCTGTTCTCACCCCAGGTGTCTGAAAGCCTGGATCCTTCGTTACACACTGGTCTCTATAGAAGTCGTTTTCGGCCTTCTCTTGCCTAATGGACATTATCAGGCAGATGAATGAAATGCCATGCATGCTGAAAGCCACTAAATAACCGGGACACCAATGCACAGCGTCTTGATGCCTTGTGGTTTCTACATATCTCCCTAACTCCCTTACCTTTATTTCGCGTTGACATGACTTTCGTTTTCCACACGTATTATTATTTTTATATGTCTCTTTATTGAAGTACATAACAAGATATCTCTTATTTATATTTATTCATGACTTTCGTTTTCTCTTCTTTTCTTTTCGTTAGATATTTATGCTTGTTTTCGTGGTAAAACGTTATTTGAACAGACATTAAGGAAATAAGGAGACTTTTTATATTTACTTCTATGTTTGATTTGTTTCATAATATTATGTGGTGTATTTTGTCTACTGTATAAGTTGTATTCAAATAGCTGCCTTTCTGCGATGTTTTATTTATATTTGTTGTCAGTGAATCATCGTTATGTACAGCAGACATTCTGAGCCTAATGTCTACTCACTTTTATAAATGTTACTTCACAACTCCAACTCTTAATAACAAATAACGCCACTACCACAATACCACCACCAACACCACCAACACCACTAACACCACCAACACCAAAATCACCACCACCACCAACAACAACAAATATTAAAAGGAAAATAGTAAAATTGAAGACATCATACACACTTTAAACGATATTCACAAAATCCAACAGGATTTTTGTGAGGATGTTTTCAGTAAAGATATTGTTGATAATATTGTCATTGCTAAGTCTCATACGAACCGTCGTATGATCTGATTAAAGCCATTCCAAAAGTGACTCTCTCGGATTTTTTTTCAATAATCACTACATTAGGGAATGTATCCCTTATTATTTACCATATCTTAGTCTGATTTGAGCGAGGCCTGATTGTTATTCCTTAGAATATTTTGTAATTTCAGCAACCATTTAATGACTTACTTTTTAGACTATCTGGTTTCAGAAACCTAACAGTTATAGAGCTGATTGGTAACATGTCAGCATATTAATGAATGTTAGAACAGAACGAGGAGGAAAAGAGTGAACACTGGAACAAACATTTTGTTTGAAAAGAGAAAAGATAGAAGAGCGGGATAGAAGACGCCCAGTCCTTAGAACATCGCGTAGGAAAAGAAAGATGGTCACGTGGGGAAAAGAAAGAATACCGATGGTCACGTGGGGAAAAGAAAGAATACCGATGGTCACGTGGGGAAAAGAAAGAATACCGATGGTCACGTGTGAGCAACGAGAGAGAGAAAAGGGGAAGCGGGGAGAGAGACAGACAGACAGAAAACGGTGAGGAGGAGAAAAGGAGATTTAGAGAAGAATAGGGAAGAAAACAGTATAGAGTAGAGTCGCATCAAAAACGTTAGGATAAACTTACTTGGAATTGGAGTCGATATATGTATATATAAGTATATGTACAGGGGCAGTGTGTACTGAGACTCTATCGATTACGGTGTCGAGTGTTCTAGTTGATCCGATCAATAGAACAGCCTGCACATGAAATTAACGTTGAAATGGCTGAGCATTCCACAGACACTTGTACCCCTCAGGTAGTTCTCATGGAGGTTCAGCGTGACACAGAATGTAATAAATAAGGCCGGCACCTTTGACTTACAGGTACAAATCATTTTTGCCAGCTGAGAAACATGAAATAAAGTGTCTTGCTCAAGGATACAACACGCAGCCGGGAATCGAACTGACAATATTACGATCGTGAATCAAATTCACGAACACAAAATTGAGGTATAGAACCCAATATTGAGGTGTAAGCGCAATTTCGTCCGGTTAACTGAAAAAGGTTCACTAATTCAACTGAACTGCGGCACTGGCTCTCCACTTACTACGCACGCACACAAATATGTCGTGTATATGTATAAGTATGTAGGTTATGAGCGATAATGGTGTCTGGAATCTTATATGTATACCATTCTGCCTAAACAATGGATTTACAAATACAATATCCCTACATTCACTCTCTATTTCCTATCTTAACAAAACCAACTATTGCTTAACCATCCTCTGACACCGTCTCCGATGAAGGGATATAACAAATATCCTAGTAACAGCTGTAAGACCTTCTATTTATAAATTTTCTATATTATACACAACCTTGGTTTTTTTATCTCATTATGAAAAGTAAATCCTTATATATATATATATATATGTATGTATGTATATACACACACACACACACACACACACACACACACAAACACACAGAGGAAGACAGACAGGCAGAAAGAAAGATTGATACATAAATAGATTGAAAGATAGAAAGACGGGCATATAGATATGAATACTGAGAAGCAGAAAATATGTACCTAATATACATATAGACGTGTGTTTGTTTATTTCCTTAAGGTTATATCAGTTGTGTATTTTAATTACTTAAGCATCTCTCTTTAGTATACAAACAATAGTGTCAACTCTTCTCGTATACTCCTTTGTTCTGTATTAACTGAAGCATAACTAGGTTTAACGGCTTCCTATTTACCAAATTATGAACACCTGTTCCTCAAAATTACTTAAGAAACTAATTGACTATATTTAAGCATTACCTCGACGTCTTTGTTGCCGTCGTCATAATGGTCATCTTCGTTGTCATCATCATAATCGTCATCGTTATCATCATAGTCATCATCATAGTCATCATCATCATAGTCATCATCAGCGTGAGAATCTTCTGGATTTTCATCATAATCATCGGCATCATGATTATCGTCATTTTCATCTTCAACGCAAAATGTCATTAAAACTTGTTAATGAGATTTTGTGTATAAATTAGCACACATAGAATTAAAACTCAATATTTCACAAATATGTCTCTATTGTTATATATAACTTCCTGTGTATATTTACACACACAAACACGCACGCACATACATACGTATATGTAAGCAGTTAGATAGAAAGATAGATAGATATAAAGATAAATATTGATATATATGCATGTATACATATGTACGCAAAAACATAAATATATGAATATATATGCCCATATACAGACGTGTGTATATATATACACATATATATATATATATATATATATATATATATATATATATATATATATATATATATATATATATATATATGTGTGTGTGTGTGTGTGTGTGTGTGTGTGTGTGTGTTGTGTGTGTATATATATAATATTCATCTGAATATATATATATATATATATATATATATATATATATATATATATGTATATAATATTCAGGTAAATTGACGCACGTTGTTCGATATAATCTGCACAGCCCAACAATATTACTTGAATTATGATATCAAGGCTCAATGTAGAGGTATTTGTACCCAATAGTTCTGTCATGTGTGCAGACAACGCAACCCAGATAACTGAAGATATCCTCTCTTGGTAATTCAGACATGTACTTTATATAAAGGTCCTTTCTATTGTATTTCGAAGTACAGATCCCAAGTTAGGTGAACAGATTATAAATAAGTAATAAAGATGTCAAATGATTACGGCCGTTTCAGGCGGCTCCATTTCATTGATTAATGAAAATATTACATCAATTTGAAAGAACCGTCCTCGTCAGATGAAAGTATATATATACACAACACACTGATATATATATATATATATATATATATATATATATACTTAGATAGATATACATATATGTATGTGTGTGCGTGTGTGTGTATGTATGACAAAGATCCGGGGATAGACAGAATGAATACGTAGATAGGGAGATATTAGTATATGTATATGAATGTTCATATACCTACACTTAAAACTAGCTCACTATCCTACAAACACTTAACTTATAAATATTTAAGCACAACATTCAAACATACACCCATACATGCGTACAAATACATACACACGAACATGCAGACACATTTACACAAATACTCATGCACACAGACACACGTATGCACATAAGCATACATACACATATATTTACTAATAGATAAATGTATAAATTAGTGACAATTCACCAATATTCTTTCTATATTTGTATCCTGTCAATTATGGATGTCGTGACATATTTGTGACACTTTGAAATTAAATAGCAATTGAAACGTATATTACGGCGTA
>NC_142929.1:159206861-159216861 GCF_046866305.1 Octopus bimaculoides | reverse complement strand
AAATATTTAGTGGAAGGATGTTAAATCACTCCTTTACAACCTAGAATTTCACATAATATTGTAGCCTTCCATCAAACAAAATTCATCTGATACACACATACATTCATTCATGCATGCATGCATGCGAACATACATGCACACATACATACATATGCACACACATGCATACATACATACATACATACATACATACATACATACATACATACATACATACATACGTACATACATACGTACACAACCTCCAGCTTTATTATCGGTATGAAAATTTTCATTTATACCAATAACAATTGATGCGCTTCGTGTTGTAAGTAAATGCTTAACTGTCAGCCTGGGCTTTCTGAGAAGGGAATCAACCAACTGACACCTACACGCTAGAAATAAAATCTATAAACAGAACCAGAAAATAATGCAAAACTTTCCTCAGGATTTAAAACGTTACGTGGTTTTCGTTATCTACATTCAGAAGATGGAGCTTTGTATATTTGTTAGTGTTGTGTCGACGCCCCCAGGCGATGAAGTAGGCTAGCCTAATACGTAGATATAGAGGGAGAAGTCTAAACGTCGTAGTGGTTGAGGAAAGGTCATCCGAACGTGCGATATAACAGTGGCGACGAGGATTTCGTAGCTCACACAGCCTCTGTGTAGTATTATGATATAACAGTTAGAAACAGTCTCCTTCTTTAGAGGAAGAATCTGAATGATTTAAAGCAGAAAAGAACTATACATACATACATACATACATGCATACATTTCTATATTTAAAAGATAAGGAATTATGTACATTATTTACATTACTCTTTTAGTCTTTTACTTGCTTCAGTCATTTGACTGCGGCCATACTGGAGCTCCGCCTTTAGTAGAGCAAATCGACCCCAGCACTTATTCTTTGTAAGCCTAGTAGTTATTCTATCGGTATATTTTGCCGAACCGCTAAGTTACAGGAACGTATACACACCAGCATCGGTTGTCAAACGATGTTGCGGGGACAAAGTGACACACAAATACACACACATATATGCACATATACATATATACAACGGGCTTCTTTCAGTTTCCGTCAACCAAATCTACTCACAAGGCTTTGGTCGGCCCGAAGCTATAGTAGAAGACACTTGCCCAAGGTGCCACGCAGTTGGACTGAACCCGGAACCATGTGGTTGGTAAGCAAGTTACTTACCATACAGTCACTCCTGCGCCTGCGCACCAATTATTATTGGCATAAATAAAAATTTGTTATACCAATAGAGAAGCTGGAGGTTATGCCTGTATGTATGTATGCATGTATGTATGTATGCATGCATGTATGTATGTATTTATGTATGTATGTATGTATGTAGGCATGTATGTATGTATGCATGCATGTATGTATGTATGCATGTGTCTGCATAAGTATGTATGTCGTTGTCGTCGCATATGTGTCATACATATATCTACATATGTGTTATCAGACAATTTTTGTCCGAATATGCCTGACAAACCTGTGAACACGCAATTGCAACTCCAAAATAACATGAGTGACTCGATTAATATGAATAGTAAAAATCTTTATTTTGGTTTTTCGGAACCATGTGGTTGGTAAGCGAGCTACTTACCACACAGTCACTTCTGCGCCTGCGCACCAATTATTATTGACTTAAATAAAAATTTGTTATACTAATAGAGAAGCTAGAGGTTATGTATGTATGTATGGAAAATTGTAATAAAAATGACATTATACCGTTACTCTTTTAATGATTACCCTTTATAACGAACTTCACTTAATTATGCCGTTGTTCATTGCAATATTTGTAGGTCATGATAAATAGTGTGAATTATTTTGAGTACAACTTCACTGAAAGAAAGTACAGGAATTATTAAAGTAAAAGTTTCTCGAAATTGGAATAACCTACTTGTAGGGTATGACAGTATTAATCAGTATATTAGAAACATTGGAATACGAAAATAATGCCATTAGAAATTGGAGCGCTAGGTAAAACAATATAAGGAAGCCAATCCACGGTTTACAGCTTAACATATTATTCAAGAAACAACGCTGTTATATGCAACTATCATCTTCCATAAGGCTCTTTCAATTCAATAGCTCTACACAAGCACTGCACCTCCGTACACATGACATATCTTATACTATAGTCTACCAGTAAAACAACACCCTTCACCCAACACATTTTACATGATACTCATCAATTAAAATAATCTACATTGCACACCCACTCCAATCAAAATAATCTAAAAGGCTACACTAAAATAGCTCCAGCAAAACCCAATTTAAAACATGAAATATGTAATATAGTGTGTAAATCCAGGAAAGACAATACGGCACAAAACCAACGAAGATATGATAACCACTTATCTCATGATATCTGAAGATTAAAATCCTGTTACGGATTTCACTGTTTTATATGAGAAATCTGAGTTTGTAAATTCTTGTGAACAACATGGAGTTTTGTATTTATTTCAGGTCTGAAAATATTATAGTGTTGCTAAACGTTATATATTTTAGAAATATTTTTTTTACCAAACTTGAAGTTATTAAATATGAGCAGCGTTATAGTACTGCTTTATATGAATCCATCATTTTGCTTTGTTCTCGATTTGTGACAACTAAGGGAATGTTTCGAGTGCATGCCCATCAGTTTTTGCTGGATATAAACACCGTTATACCGTTATATTGAATGAAAAGTGCTTAAACCATTTTTTTTTTTTGTAAATGCTTCATTCGTAATGAAAATTTAACATTGGTAAAGTATATTTTGAATATTTAACATCTCTCCGTTCTCTATTGCTATTTGTAAAGAAAATATAGAGAGGAAGAGAAATTAAGAGTGAGTATCGATAAAAGTATTTTCTAAATCGAAAAGAAGAGATGTTTTGTGTGACTGACAAACAGTGTAACATTTCTAAATTCCACATATTGATGTATTATCAATTATATTACGCTGTTCTTCAAACAAAATCTTTTTCAAAATCTCTAACATAATGGATGTTGTGAAGAATCTTAGTCGAAAATAGACACAGTAATAAAGAGCAAAAGACAATATATTTAAAAATTAAAAAAAATAATCACAAATCTCAGGAGATGTTTTAAAAATATAAACTCATAAAATGAATTTGTTTTTTCCTCGAGTTTATTATTTTAATCTTATTGTTAAATTTATTTACACTTCTATCTCTCCCGATTTATATTTATTTGTAATTTGATTGGATTTCAAAATCATGTTTGTAATTTTTTTTTAAACTCTGCAATGAAATTCACGTCACAGGAAGTCATTTAACTATGTAAATCTTGGTTAATTTCTTTTTCTATTATTTTCTTTTGTATTTTCTACTATTATTTCTTTGCCCTTTTTTATTACGTTTTTGTGGTAGTCGATATTGTTGTTTATATTACTATTAATGTTGTTGCTATTATTGTTGTTGTCATTGTTATTACTATTAGTATTAGAATTATTTCTGTGTACGTAAATGTTGACTGTGAATGTTTGTGAGCGTGTTTATCACTTAATGCAAACATCCAGCTTTAAATTCAAAACTAATATTCTACTCTTATTTTCGTTGATGCTGTTGCTATTATTTTACTATAGTTGTTTGCAATGTTATTTTTGTTTTTCTCTTTCCTTCTTCTACATATTATATGTTTTACTCCCATTGTTGTGCTGTGCTTCTTTTATCTTTTCCTTCTTCAGTCAGTAGGCTGCGGCCAAGCTGGGGCTCAACGTTGAAGAATTTCAGTCGAACGAATCGACCCCAGTACTTATTTCATTTAAGCCTGGTACTTATTCTGTCGGTTTCTGTTGCCGAACCGCTATACTACGAGTACGTAAATACACCAGTACCGGTTGTCAAACGCTGGTAGAGAACAAACACAAGCACAAAGTCACACACGCACACACATACAAACACATACACACGAACACACATATATATTTACATTCGCCATGGTTGACCGCTATATTTACAAGTTTTGTTTCATTCTCTCTCTGTTTATTTTCTCGTATTCCTTTCTGTTGAAGCTCGAAACGTAAAAAGACATTTTCATTGTTCCGAGTGTCAAAGTAATACACTTGCTTGTTGTTCATACACCCGTCTTCGTCTTTTGATTTCTATAAATTTCAACTATATACATACTCTTTTACTCTTTTACTTGTTTCAGTCATTTGACTGCGGCCATGCTGGAGCACCGTCTTTACTGGAGCAAATCGACCCGAGGACTTATTATTTGTAAGCCTAGTAGTTATTCTATCGGTCTTTTTTGCCGAACCGCTAATGTTACGGGGACGTAAACACACCAGCATCGGTTGTCAAGCGATACTGGGGGAACAAACACAGACACATAAACATATGGTGATGGTGGGGGGACAAACACAGACGCGTAAACATATGGTGGTGGTGGTGGTGGTGGTGGTGGTGGTGGTGGTGATAGTGGTGATGCTAGTGGTACTGCTGCTAATGAATGTGGACAGTAGACATGCTGGCATTGTTGGTCGCTGTAACTGTACTGAACTTTACACTACACGGTTTCATTTGGGCGTCTCATCAGAATTGAATGGAATGTGTGCATCAGAATTGCTTGGAAGTTCATAATTTATATTATATCACCATCAGCATCATCATCATCATCGTCAACGTCGTCATCGTCGTCGTCATCACAATCATCATCATCATTATTGTTGTTAACATTATTATTAAGGCGGTGAGTTGCCAGAATCGTTTGCACGCCGCGCACAATACTCAGCGGTATTTTTCGCCTGTCTTAACGTTCTGAGTTCAAATGCCGCTGAGGTCGACTTTGCCTTGCTTCCTCTTGGAGTTGATAAAATAAGCACCCGTTGAGCACAACACAGGGGTGGGGGGTCGACGTAATCGACTTGCCCCAGCCTCGAAATTGCTAGCCTTGCTCACAATTTGAAACCATCATTATCATCATCTTCATTATCATTATTATTATGATTATTATTATTATCATTATTATTACTTTTAGTAGTAGTAGTAGTAGTAGTAGTAGTAGTAGTAGTAGTAGTAGTAGTAATGGTGGTGGTGGTGGTGGTGGTGGTGGTGGTGGTGGTGGTGGTGGTAGTTGTTGTTGTAGAAGTAGCAGCAGCATTAATAGTAACAGCGGCTGCGTTATCGTCGTCATCATCGCATTCATCTTAACTGTTATTACTGTTAAAGGTTGTCAGCGGCGTTGTGTGTTATTTACATAATCAACTATATTTTGCATCAGAGAAGAGACACGAGTTCTTTTATGAAATTTAAACAAAAATTTCAAGCGTTTCCTTATCCTCGGGAAATGTTCGTCTCCTCGTGTGGATTAATGAACACTTCCAATAAAGCACAAAGGTAGACGTACAGACATGACGCATGAACACACACAGATACACATACACGCGTTTAAACTTGTATGTGCGCATATTACTTTCTACCTTCTATGAGTAAATGTATATAAATTTGTGTGTGTGCATGTGTGTATCAGATGGCACAAACACACACACACACACACACACACACACATATATGTATGAGAATACCAGGAAAGGGAGATCGCGACTCTTCTTTCAAATGCAAACTCATTGTAAATATGGATATGTATACAATTTTTTTTTTATTACTGAATCATCACATTTCGAGATGAATCTTTTATATTACGTTCCGAGCAAGAGTGGCTGTGTGGTAAGTAGCTTGCTTACCAACCACATGGTTCTGTGTTCAGTCCCACTGCATGGCACCTTGGGCAAGTGTCTTCTAATATAGTCTCGGGCTGACCAACGCCTTCTGAGTGGATTTCGTAGACGAAAACTGAAAGAAGTCTGTCGTATATATAAATGTATATATATACACATATATATATATATGTGTGTGTGTGTGTGTGTGTCTATGTGTGTGCGTGTGTGTGTATGGGAGAATTTACGAAAAAACAACAGACGAAGACAGGTGGTGTAAACAACAAATGGATGTATTAGTTTAACGCTCGGGAATAGAGAAAATATTTGACGTTTCGATCCTATGCTCTTCAACTGAAAGGAATACAGAAAGAAACAAGGAGAAATAAAATATAAATGTAGTGTTCAGCGATCTATCATGGCGATGTATATATGTGTGTGTGTTTGTGTGTCTGTGTTTGTTCCCCCAACATCGCTTGACAACTGATGCTGGTGCGTTTACTTCCCCATAACTTAGCGGTTCGGCAAAAGAAACCAATAGAATAAGTACTAGGCTTACAAAGAATAAGTCCTGCGGTCGATTTGTTCGACTAAAGGCGGTGCTCCAGCATGGCCGCAGTCAAATGACTGAAACAAGTAAAAGAGTAAAAGAGAGAGAGTCTATTAAAGGTAAAAATAGTTGATAATTGTAAAAATCATCGACGCCTTATTCTGAACTGAATGATCTTAATAGGGTTTTATTGTGCGTTTTGTAGAAAGAAGTCAACGATCATACGAAAGCGGTGACCGCCAAGCAGTCACCGCAAAACTTCAGATTGTTTAGCGATTAACTGAGAGACGTTTCTGGTCAATGTCAGACCAGGAGACCACTAACTGTGTAGGCTGACGTTTCTGTTCGGCCATTCATAAACCTTCCAGGGAGTTGTGTGTGTGTGTGTGTGTGTGTGTGTGTGTGTGTGTGTGTGTGTGTGTGTGTGTGTGTGTGTATGTGTGTGTGTGTGTGTGTGTGTGTGTGTGTGTGTGTGTGTGTGTTTGTACTTATTTCTAGCAATACTGGTGCTGAATATTTTTGCCTTTCGGCTGAAAAATTGCTAACAAACCTCCCTTATTATTTATAACTAGCAAATCTACCTATCTACGAAGGAGGCATAACATGAGGGAGAGAAGTCATAACAGCAGAATGTATTGAGAAATGTGTAAATGGACTTAATAGATTACAGGGTGATGTCTTGGAGAAATCATATTATTCTTGGTTATACAGCATTCTATTGCAGCTATATGACGTGTGTTTGCGACTAAGGGACATATGATGACGGTTCACACCGGAACTGAAATTGGCTTCCAGCCTCTGTATCATGAATCGTGATGTGAACCACACCTAACGAAAGCTAGAGCTTCCTTCAACCTCTACTTAAAAGATATTAAGAAAAAAATGTTATTTAGATGTATTTTTGATTTAGCTATTTACACTATTTTACGCTTGTTTATACATTTGTACATTCAAAGTTCACAAATATCTTTATTAAATTATGAATCATATTCCTTTCGATAGTATCAATATGATTACAAAACTTCTTTGAAGACTATGTTTTCTGTTTGGCCGACACTAATTTTCAAATTATCTACGCATTGCGACATATAACTGGTTGTGTGTAAACATCGGAGAGGGTAAAAATGCATGCACACGTTCTAAAGTCTGACCTTGTGCCTTGTTTGCAATGTAGGCGCGAGCAGAATCTTTAGGAACCCGTCCATCTACGATAGGAAATAAAGGAACAGTATCATAAATCTAAACCCTTTAAATTCACGAACTATACGGTGCGCTGGGGTGGAATCCAGTGTTAATACTCGTCACCGGAATTTTAACAAAAAAAAAAAAAATTTTGATGATTTATTAATACAAAACTCAGTAACCATATTTTTTCAGATGTTTCTTCGTTAAAACCTTCCTGGTTGCCTCCTTCGTTATCCCGAAAAACATCGTGACCATTGGTCCAGGCAATTGACCGTGAAAAAGGAACAGACAGATAGACATAACTCCCATTATAGTAAGATTTACATCATTACCATTTAAGAAATCAGCGTATGATTTCTACGGTGATCTTATAAGCTGACAAAGCGATTTGAATTTAACCCAAGGCGCCAGTGAGAGGTACTGGCGAGCATTAATGTAAATGCGAAATCACTGGTAATCTGGCTACGCCAGGTTCTTCGGGAGCTTGCCTCCCTTGTCAGTAAATAAGATGGTGCCTTACTGGAGCTCTGGGCTGTTTTGACTCTTATTTCTAGCAATGCTGATGCTCAATAGCGCCCTCAGTCACTTTATATGTGTGTGTGTGTGTGTGTGTGTGTGTGTGTGTGTGTGTGTGCGCGTGTGTGTGTGTGAATGCATATATACACATATATAGATATATATATACATATATACATATATATATATGTGTGTGTATATATAAATATATATTTATATATATATATATATATATATATACATACATTTCTCTCTATAGTTTTATCTCTGTCTATATATCTTTATCTATAACTATATCTATTTATCTTTCTGTCTATACACACACACACACACACACACACACACACACACACATATTCGATTCTTTTCAAAATCAATGTAGTGATATATTTCTGATTTCTCTTGTTTTCTTTGTTCTGGTCAGGCTGGAGAATGTTAATCTTTACATACCACAATATGTATTAAAATACGTATTTTAAATCAAGATTAAATTTGCAATCAAACAACGAAAGCCGTCCGGAATTTTTGAACAAAAATATAGTTACGTCAGGGATTACATACATGCTAAAATCAATATTAATTATCGTTATCAAAGGATTTCATAGAGAAAATAGATATACTTTTATTTGCAATAATATAATCAAGCTAGATCAGCCTGTAAGCGAAATCAGCTTATAAATATACAAAAAATCAACAGTTCGCATATGTACGTTCTTTGGTCTAGTAACGCATTTTTCTTCAAAACAATAAATGCAAAAATTATATAGAAGAACTATTTTTCAGAATCAAAAATACAAATAATGATGTTCACTTATAATAATTTGTATGAAATCCCTGGAGGTGAACGTATATTGGTCTGAATATATTTATCTTCTCAATAGGATAAATGTTTTTCTTCTAACATTCATTTGTGCTGTTGATACATGATAGCAACCAAGAGATAAACGAAGATTGCAAGTTAACGAAAAACTGTTGACTTTACACTACTATAAAGAGCTTACAGCTCTAAACTGCGATAAGCATGGTACCTTCTGACATCCAAGCATAGTTCTTTCATTCTGTATGTACTTCATTCAGTGATTCGCCCAGCCTAAGTTTCTGTGTGGAATGCTTCTTACTACAAAACGTGATTCATATATGAATCGAACCGCTGAAGTTTTGTCGTATAATACATATACTGATTTTTTAAAAAGTAGTAGCTGGCGATGAAAAACATGGAATGAAGATAACATATCATATATTAGACCTTGCAAAATTATCATACAATAAACTAATATGTGAGATAGGAAGAACGTCTGCTATCTTCCTTTTATTTCTAAGTATAAAATACAAAACAATATGGCCGGCTTCCGAGAAATATAATAATACTGTTCATTACGGTCGCAAATGAGCTGAATTTTTACATTTCCCTAATTATTACTGAGAAGGTAAATATTATGCTTAAATGCAATATTTTCCTTCGCACTGTTTTCATGTTTAAAGAATATTATTTACACAAATACGAAGAAACTAAATGGATGTTAAAACTAGTATTTCAGGTAAGAAAAACATATTGGAATTTACAATACAAGTGTAGGTTGTATCCGCAATTAAGTTAGGAAATTATAGCTGTTGCCACCGTAATTAATTTACATAGCTGCTGGCTATGTGTAAGACAGAGAAAAAGTAAAGAAATTTACTTATCTAACAATACTTACGCATTGTTATTTATAAAATATATATACATATGATATATTTGCATATATATATTTATCTATATGGATACACATAAATTCACAGATATGTTTATATTACATATATAACATATACAGATAATATATATACACACACACTTACACACGCATACAAATAATATATGTGTATGGATGTGTATATATTTATATATATATATATATATATATATATATATATATATATATATATATATATATATATATATATATATATGCGTGTGTGTGTGTGTGTGTATGCATAAATGTATGTTTATAAGGTTTATATGCATATATGTCTTTGTGCTTAATTATTTAAATATACATCGTAATATCTAAATAGACGGACGAATATAAATATACATACACATATATGTATA
>NC_142929.1:159196861-159201861 GCF_046866305.1 Octopus bimaculoides | reverse complement strand
CCCACTGACTGCATAATCTGTACGAAGTAGGAACAGACAATGCAGTCATTGATATCTTACTTAATAAACCAGATGTAATCCGGAAGTAGAATCTTGAGTACTTCTCTGAGGATTATAGAGGCAGCTACCGATGAGCTCAGAGTAGTTTTAAGGTTAACTTTGTATCCCACCTTCCAAACCGCGTTGAACGGATATTATCTACAAGTGCCTATAATATTTCAAGACATTTCAAGTATTCCTAATCAATCTCAGAATCATCTGCTTACGCCCATGTCAGATACCGATACATACCTCCCAGAAATTTGCTTTTGATATTCACTCATCACAAATAATTCATCTTAGAGAATAGGTCTCTGCCATCATATACAACGATTATGCAACCCGCTCATTGCCTTCCAAATCCATGATATTTTTAAGGCAGTTGGGCAATTGTGCACATATTCAACTTTGTGACTACGTCACGAACTTTGTGTAAACATCGCTTCCTACTCACAGTTTTTCCTGGAACAATTTTTGGATCAATCTAAAGGAAATTATTCCATTCACCGTGCATTTCAATGTTTTTGTACCACTTACACAGTTTTTGGTAGAGCACTCGTGGATTTATCCATGACGCAATGCCTCAGAGCGCAACGCAGTACCATACTCTACAACACGATGCATTTCTTTGTATGTGATTAGAATAATTTTCTTAAACTTTTTCTATACATTTTCTTGTATTGTTTGATATTAAATCTATATATTTATCTGATTCAGTCGTTTATTTGACGAAGCTATAACAACATACTTTGTTACTCTAGAACTGAAGTGCACAATAGCCTGAACATTACTACATTAATCTAGATGTCCATGGCCATAGCCACATTGCTAATTCTATTAAGAAGTTTAGCAAACCCAATGAGAAGCTAACTTATGTTGTATCTTCAACAACCAGGGGTGTTCAAAATCTTTGTAAAATAAGCAAAATAATCTATAAAAGCCACGTCGCGAAAGATATTTGTCAAGGTGAAACCTTACTATCATAATACTCTATAGAGGAGTAAATTCAAAGATAAGATCATCTACGAACCCTTTGAACTACCAACACAACGATGAGAAGGAAGTCATTCTTGTAACCCATCTCACTTCAATTCTAGGTTTAATAGAGGTTTGATCCTAAACTTAATAGATCCACACTGTGCACATGAGTACAATTACTGAAAATACTTGAAAATAACTAAACTTCTGAAGCGGGAAGTTTATGCAGAACAGTCACTGAATGAAAGGACAGATACCATATTTCATGTGGCAGACTTCGAGTATGTGGATGTCCCTCACAGAACCTCATTGGAACCTCATTGAAAAACAGTGCATAGGATTGGTCAAAGGAATCGAACCTCATTGCAAAACAGTATATTGGATTGGTCAAAGTATCTCTCAAACTAAGATAAGTCAACCAAAATGCCTCATTCAACATAAAACATGCTTCATTCAACACAAGACGCTTGGCAGTTACAAGAAGGGAATGGCATTAGCTACAAGCAGAATATCAAAACAATACTTAAAGGCTACCAATAGATACAAATTCTACATTGCAGAAAAGAGCATAATACTAAAGAAATTGTGGAAGCCAGTATTGTATTTTGATACATAGACCAAGATATTCTGCTTCTATTTGTACCAGAGAAAAAAAATCATTGTTAGTCATTAAACACATCCAAGCAAACTCTTCATACAAGAACAGGGTTTCATCTCTCCCGTGTAAATATTTTGGATCTAAGGTTTTCTTTCTCGACATACTTTTCATCGGAAGCTCTATCTCTTTCCATCTGTCTCTGTCTCTCTCTCTCTCTCTCTCTCTCTCTCTCTCTCTCTCTCTCTCTCTCTCTCTCTCTCTCTTTCTCTCTCTCTCTCTCTCTCTCTCTCTCTCTCTCTCTCTCTCTCTCTCTATCTATCTATCTCTCTTTCTGCGTTATTTTTGTTTTGCATCTTTTCCACCTCCCTCTTATCTATTAGGTCTTCTAGAAGAAATAATGTGTATGAGAGTAAAGATATGTGGTTACGTCATACCAGTGTGTATGTCTGCAAGAGTGTGGATATATACAAAAGACAGCCATAATGCAGCAAGAGATATAACGTTCGGTCGTAGGCCAACAGTGCCCCTAGTATCTTCAAACTTTCTGCCCGAAAACATTGTCTTCACGAGGTGACAGGTTGCTGTGTATATTAAGGTGTGTGAAGAAATATTGATTTCTCTGCTTTAAGAAATTGTGTGTGCACGTGTGTACCTGTGCTTGTGCGTGTCTGTTTGCGCGAGTGTGTATGTGTGATTTAATTGTGTGTATATGTGTATGTGTCTGTATTAACTGTGCGTTCATCTGCCGAAGTATTTGTTGGGGTAGGTGCATGAGTTAATTGGGTCATTGCATCAAGAACAATTATATACTTATTAACGCAGCACACATGTATGTATATACATACATAGATACATACACATATACATATGCACGTATATTTATATGCATATATATGTGTGTGTGTGTTTCTGTGTGTGTGTATGTATATGTATGTATGCATGAATATACGTATATATGTGTGTATATATATATATGCGTGTGTGTGTGTATGTATGTATGTATATATATATATATATATATATATATATATATATATATATATATATATATATATATATATATACATGTATGTACTTACATGAATATATACATATATATAGATTTATATAAAAGCCACATACAACAATATATAAATACATGTATGTATGGATGTATATAAGCGCCGGTGTGGGTGGATGCGTGCGCGTGTTTTACACAACCGGGAATTTCAACAACCGCAACCCAAAAAATTCTGTGTCTCATCTCTACCATTCTTACCAAGTCCATTGTTCGAAGTTTTCCAATCATTTTCTCCGTGATTTCAAAGTCAGTTTGTTATTTTTTCAGTGTTTTCATCGCTATCAACAAAATTCCAATTGTGTTTCGTATACCAAAAGTTTTGTGATATATTTTTAAAGATTTAATGTGAAGGGAGGTTCTAATCATAAAAATACACCATACAGTGATCATGTGTTGTGTTCTAAGAAGTTCAGCCTTCCTCTTCTGTCAGTGGCTGCAAAATAATAGTGGTTACTTTGCGTTGAACTATCTGTCTATATATTGATGTATCCCTGTATTTCTGATTATCTCTATCAGTCCACATTTGTACACACAATGAGATATAAGGATAATCTCTCAAGCGCTATAACATTCACGCACACACACATATACGCATATACATTCACGCACACACATGTGCACGCACACACATATAGAGTATTATTTTTAACAGTTGTTCAAAGAATAAAGCAGATACACACTATGGAAATGACTTGAGGCAAACTGGCGGAGGGAATTATATAAGATTCACTACAGAATTCAAACTAAATTAGGTGTCCATGCAAAACATTTAACTATATAAGTCAATTATACATTCAGTTAAATCAATGGTATACATGTGTGTGTGTATGCGCGAGCGCGCGTGTGTGTGGATGCACACAGGTGGAATCTATTCAATTTAACGGCCAGATTTTTTGATTAATTGTTTTTAACTAAACACTTTGAAACTTCGGATATTGGTAGAATGTGTCACATAGAACAAGGTTTACTCTTAACGTTTTCAACAAAATTTTGTATTTTAGAAGTTATTTCGTGTTAAAGTTGTCGCACTTGGGTAATTTTAACCAATCAATGACGTGTATTCAGCTGAAGAAAATTACTGCTGATGTTTACGAGCAATTACTTCCGAGTCCATTGCGAAAACGATGACATATATATATAAATATATATATATATATACACACACATTAATAATAATATATGTAAATATATACACACACACATCAATAATAGACAGAAGTTACAGATTGACAATTGCGAAATTCGTGTTTGATAAGTGCTAATGTTATATATACAAATATGTGTAAAAAAAATCTCATCAAGCAATCGAACCAATGAAAGAGCCTCTACCTGGTCACTCGACACGCTAAAAATAGCAGCCCAAGTATCCCCCTACCTAAATCATACGCCCATTATACGTAACGTCCTAGATTATCTGTAAAAAGGCGGTTTGCTGAAGGCTGGAATGCCTTTGATGATAGGTTTGTTGAAGTTTCAAAGTGTTTAGTTAAAAAAAAAATAATTAAAAAATCTGGCCGTCAAATTGGATAGATCCCACAGATGAATATTATACCGAACGTAATGCGAAATTAAATATAACACTTTTATTAACAAAGGTCATTCAAATTACATTCAAATCCGATATATAAATCCTTAGCTGTGATGTCGAATTAGTTAACAGCGTTGTAAACACATAAATATACATTTGCTACGCGGAAACTGTTTGTTGATCGCTCCTCAGTACAGCCTCAGTAGAGACGCCCTCAGTACAGACACCCCCAGTACAGACGCCCTCAGTACAGACGCCCTCAGTACAGATTGTTCTTCGGTACAGGCGCCCTCAGAACAGACACCCTTAGTACAGATCGCTCCTCAGAACAGATGCCCTCAGTCTCCTAATCTAGCATAGTTTTTCAGCTGCTATACGATGCAATCAATAGTTAAACTATGAATTCAGTTGATAATTTGATTTGGATAGTTGTGTTTTAGAGCGATCGTATTTAAATGCATAAAGCAGCAGAATTTAAATGTTAGAAATATTTAGCTGTGATAATGAAATATAGAACAATAAGAATTCATTCCTTTTATGCTTTCAAAGAGTGGAAATATGGTCGTCTTTGCCGGATAATTTCACAAATTGTAGCTCCTGTGACAAATCGTACATTGTTTCGTCCCCAATGAATAGCAAAGAGCGTCGAGTCGAACAATGCAGGTAGTAAAGGGGTATAAAAGGAATTAAGCATAGAATGAATGTGTTTTCGTTATCGCAATAAGTATATTTATCTCCCAGTTGATAATTACCGAGGAAAACAGGCGACACTAGCAAGCCACTTCGTCAATAGCGGT
>NC_142929.1:159179361-159184361 GCF_046866305.1 Octopus bimaculoides | reverse complement strand
GTCTCTACCACACTTCTGGACTGTTTTGGTTAAGGAATCTATTAGTTTTTTCAGATTTCCCAAACAATTTCAGGTAAACCATAAACAGATGATGTTTCGATGGCGGGCCTTAACTTTCCTAAGTGTCAATGTTATAGTTATTAGTGCGATTATAAAAAGTAACGGAGAAAATGAATCACATTGGAAGATTCCGCTTTCAATATTAACTTCTCCAAGGAATACATTACTTCAGTACAATTTGGTTTTCCACTCTTTCATGCTATGCATCAGAAAATTTGTGATGTTGTCAGCAACACCAAACATCTTCAGCCATTCAGCGATCTAAGAATGAAGCATCATATCATATGCCTTCTGAAAGTCAATCCATGCCATAGACATGTTTGTATGATACTTTTTACAATGCCTCACAACTGTTTTATCGATGACCAGGTGATCATTGGTACCATGAGAACTCTTCCTACATCCTTTTTGTTCCATTGGTTGTATTTCTTACTGTGCCAGGGAAGTGTATGTCTTTGCCGCACATATTCGAGTGAGTATCTTCCAGATTTTGTTTAGGCATGCTATGGGACGGTATTTTCCCACATCATTCACCTTCCTTCTATTTTTCATTACAAGTGTTGTCCTCCCAGTCACCATCCATGTCAGAACTACCTTTCTGGACACACTCATTCAATTGGGCTGCTAGTCTTTCATGCACCGCGTAGCAACTCTTCAACTAGAAGCCATGAATCCTATCTGGTGCAGGAGCTTTCCAGTTAGGCACTTTACCCACTTGTTCTTTCACATCACCTGTGCTTATGACAATATTCCTTTGTTTCTTTCCTCCTTTTAATTCTGTCTTGATAGTTCCTATCCACATTGCATCCCTTTTATGCACCACACTGTTTCCCCATAATCCGCTCCAGAAAATGTTGGCTTGATTGGCATCAAGAGCAACATTTTCCCCATTGTCTTCTTCTAACATTCTAAGAATTGCTTCGGGCTATTTTTGAACAATCTGTTCTCCTCAAACTGCTTATATCTGTTCACAAATCTTCTGTTCTTCTGGCTTTTTGCTATGATCCTGTTTTAACTGCTCTATTACTGCATCAAACCCGTTCTTCTGTATTTTATATTCCTTCTCCAATTTTCCTCGGTCAGTCTTTTTCCCATTTCTCCAGTTTCCTCTTAACCATTGCTCAATTTTTCCTAGATGTTGTCTTGCCCGTATTATGTCAATGCATCGTTTCCACCATGGTTCTTTTGCTCCACCAGTTTTTGTTCTCTTAATCTGTAATTTCTTCTCAGCAAGTAGCGCAATAGCTCGGAAAAGATTCCTTGTTTGTGTTATGTCCTCCGTCTAGATGTATGGTATGACTGTATTTATCTCTTGTGTTACTTTATTTGTCATACCCCTATCTACCCTTTTCATATTCATGGAGATTTTTTCTTCTGGAGTCATCTTTAAATTTCAAGCAATTCATTATCTAGTTGGTCCATTTCCTCTGCATGTCCACATTCCTGTTCCTCAACCTTAACAGCCCCATCACCATTCCCCTATTCTTCCTGTCTATTCTCCCTGCTTTCAACTCCTACCTGTCTGTTTTCAACTACGACCATCCTTTGTAGCCCATCCGCAGGGTCTCTTAGACTTTCACTAACCCGAGATATTTCTACTCCAGCTAAGTAACCCTTCTCCCTGATTACACTCACTTGGTTCATTAGTTTATTTTCTGACATAGGACACATGTCCTTTTCCATCCCAAATTTGAAGGTACGTTCGCCTACTCCGCGACTTCGAGAAGAATGCGGTGAGTTGGCAGAATCGTTAGCACGCCGGGCGAAATACTTAGCAGTGTTTCGTCTGTCTTCATGTTCTGAGTTCAAATGCCACCGGAGTCGACTTTACTTTTCATTCTTTCGGGTTCGATAAATTAAGTACCAGTTACTCACTGGGGTCGATGTAATCGATTTAATACCTTCCCCCAAATTTGGGGCATTGTGCTTCCAGTAGAAAGGATTATTTATGAGAAGGCGGCGGCGATCTGGCAGAATCGTTAGAACACCGGGTAAAATGTCTTGTGGCATTTCGTCCGTCTTTATGTTCCTAGGTCAAATTACGCCAAAGTCGACTTGGCCTTTCATCATTTCGGGGTCGATGAAATAAGTACCAGTTGAGTACTGGTGTGGATGTAATCGACATCACATCTCCTCCGAAATTGCTGTCGTTGTGCCCAAATTTCAAACCATTGTTATTTATGTGAAGGACGAGGGGAGAGGGGAATGATATTGTCGTGGAAAATGATGTAAACGATTATGGTGACGTAGAATTCCATGCTTGCGAATGGTCTTGGAGGAGAAGGATGAGTAGAAGGATGGAAGGAACGAACGAAGGGACGAAGGAACGAAGGGACGAAGGAACGAAGGGACGAAGGAACGAAGGGACGAAGGAACGAAGGGACGAAGGAGAGTGGAAAACTGATAGGGAATTACAGGGAGAATGTTAAGTGATAATCGCACAAAATCATCATCAAAAACAGAAGCATCAGCAGCAACACCACAAGATCTATCATAATTTTGACTATTAACAATAATTAAATGAACAACAACAAGCACAATAGCAACAATAGAATCATTAACAACAACAACAACAGCAGCAGCAGCAGCGGCAATAATGATAAGAAGAACGTGAGAAACGATAATGATAATAATGGCGATAATTGTTATGATTGTAATAACTATTCGTAAGGATGTTGAAAACAATAAGAATAACAAAAACAATAACAGAGCAATGATTACTACTACTACTACTACTACTACTACTACTACTACTACTACTACTACACTTACCATCACCACCGGCCACCGCCTCCACCACCACCTCCACCACCATTACCAATACTGCTACAGATACTACTACTACTACTACTACTACTACATCTACTACTACTATTACTACTACTACTTCTACTACTACTTCTGCTGCTGCTAAAGAACATGACAGCTATAACGGCATGGGTGAAGAAGGAGAGGTGAACATCGATAACTATAGAGATATTCTTGTTTAAAGACCATGTTGATGATGATGATGATGATGATGATGATGGTGGTGGTGGTGGTGGTAGTGGTGGTGGTGGTGGTGGTAACTGGTGGTGGTGGTGGTGGTAGTGGAGGTTCGGTGGTGATTGTGTGGTGGTGGTGGTGTCGTAACAATGGGGATGATGATAATAGCAATAAAATTATCATTAACGCCAAAATTATCACCGCCACCAACACATCTCCACCGACGTCATCGTCGTCTTGATCATCATCACCATCATCATCATTTTGGTGATCACAATCGTCATTCTAATTATCATTAGCATCCTCATCAATACCATCAGCACCACTACTATCAACGTCGTCATCAACATTAATCTTTCTCAATCTCCTCCTCCTCCTCCTCCTCCTCCTCTTTCTCTTCCTTCTCTTCTCCCTCCTTCTCTTCCTCCTCCCCGCCATCATCATCCTCAGCAGTAACATCATCACGATCATCGACGTCGCCGTCACACGCACGCGATGGTTTCTACAGATAAGAATGTAATATAAAATAATAATTAACTAAAGAAAACAGAAAAAAACAGCAACATATTAATACAACATTCTTTTCTCCTTTATTAACTGTTTTTTATTTCTTGTGTGTATTTTCTTTTTTAAAAATTATGAATATGAAGTCAAACAAAATAAATTAAAACATTTTTGAAAATTAAAAATATATATATACAGATGAAGAGACAATAATAATTGTAAATAGCAATGAAATTTTAATGATAATTGAGTAGATTGAACGCTATCTATTTACAAGTTTGGCATCATTTATCCTGGAGTTATTGGCTTGTAAAATAATTTTTCCTTCAAGACTTTAATTACGAAAGCTTTCTTCGTACAACGTGTGCACGCCATTGTCACTTTCCCGCCGCTTTTACCTGCTTCAATTATATTTTCAAGCCGTCCTCATTAAGTTAATTTTGACAAACATTAAGATTTAGCGTTTCATCTGTTTATTACGCAAAAGAGAAATGAAAGATTGAGACAGCTAGCGAGGTAGGTAAGTTAGTGGTGACGGAAATGGTGGAGTGGAGTGATGTCGGTGGATGAGACGATATTGGCTGTGCTGGCAGCTAGATATGATGATAGGTTGGTAGTTAGGATAGGATAATAGATGAGTGTGCATGTATGTATATAAGCGCGTGTGTATCTATGCATTCTTGTATATGTGTGCATATATATCTGTGTACGCATACATACGCATATAGAATCTATATATACATAGGTGTGAATGTGTTCTTGTGTGTATATGTATATGCATGTAACTATACATGTGTGAAACTCTCTGTATGCCTGTATTTGTATGTATATGTGCAGTGAAGCATGCCATGATATGTGTGGATCGTTTTACTTTGACTGAAGGAAAGGTTCGCGCGCGCGCGTGTATTTGAATCTATGTGTATATTGGATATACGTATACAAATACTTAAGCTGGTTGATTGGTAATTAGCCTGGTACAGGGTATAACTCAGCGTACATAAATCCGAAGATAGCTAGATAGTTAAGTACGTGACTAAAAATGGAACTCCGTCGGTTACGACGACAAGTGTTCCGGTTGATTCATTCAACGGAACAGTCAGCTCGTGAAATCAACTTACAAATGGCTGAGCACTCCATAGACACGCGTACCCTGAGTATCGTTCTCTGGAAAATTCAGCGTGACACAGAATGTGGCAAGAACGAACCTTTGAATTACAGGTATAACTCATTTTTGCCAGCTGAGTGGCAAATTTTTGCCAGACAGGGTGTTATGTCTCAACGCAACCAGTGGCTGTGTGAGCTACGAAATCCTCGTCGCCACTGTTACGTCTCAAGCTACTGTTAACTAGCACCTTCGGATGATTTCTACTCAACCGCTACACAACTGCTACTCGACTACTACCCAACACTCTACCACGGCCAGACTACCTCTATTTATGTCTTGGGAGATC
>NC_142929.1:159166861-159174361 GCF_046866305.1 Octopus bimaculoides | reverse complement strand
TTCCAGCTCCCTTCTTTATCATTCCCAACGCAACATTTACTACTGGCATTATCCTAATACTAAGCTTCCACATTTTTTGTGATTTCAGTTTGCAGATCTTTATAGTGAGAAAGTTTTTCGTATTCGATTCTTGAGTCATTTTGATCTTGTGGGAAAAACATCTCTATTAACAGACAAGTTTCACTGTTGTAGTCCTTATTATTATTGTTAATTGACTTCGGGAGCATATCTAACCCTGCCTGTATTCTTCTTTTCTCCCATGGTTCTTTTCTTTTGTCACTCCCATTATATTTGTTTTTCTCGATATCAACACCCTCGTTTTCTGCTACAACAATACTTGTTGCCTTGATCAAATTATTTGTTTCTGTGATGTTTCTGTGATATTTTTCGATTCCCGGTTCATTTTCCACCGATCAACCTTTTTAAGGTTGCAAATAATGTCGCTATCGTTCTCCTGTAGTCTGCCTTTATTCTGTCGTAGATTGCCTCTTGTTCACCTGTCATGTCACCATTAGTTTTATTGTCTTCTTTCAGATCATCTGTACGTCTCTAATCAAGTAAACTACCACTGTCCCTTTCCTGTTCTATGAGATTACTTCTATTAGTAGGAACTGTATTTTCGTCGTTATCTTTGCTGCTATTTTCCAATACCCGTCTTTTGATAGCCTCGAGCTCTACTTCTATGAGCCAGATTTTTTTTTTCCTCTAGCTTCATCACATAATCTCTGTTCCGTGAGTTGAAACAATCCCTTTTCTCTCCAATGATCATACATACGTTGTGGGTAACCCCTAATTTCAGCACCATTTTCAACTACCGGGTTGCTCACTTAGTAACACTCCATGACGACAGCATTAATTTGTTTGCTACATCTACACCGTGTGTGGTGGTCCTTTCTGGATATCGACAGGCTGTATATGTTGAAGTTGAGATGTTCGTTTTTCTCTCCAATTGGAGAATACAGTAGTGTTTTTGCAATGAAAAGGATATTTACATTTTCGAATACTCAGGGAAAGAGAAAAGAAAAGGAGGGTAACATTTTCACAGAAAGTTATAGATATTAAAGTTTTAAGATTTACTAAAGATGATCTTTTGTATGTCTGCACAGAGAAATTGTAATGTTCTTAGAATAAAAAGGATGTTTACATTTTCGAATATTCATGGAGAAAGGAAAGGATAGGTATTTTCAGAAGTTGTAGATATAAAAGTTTTTTGAAAGCTGATCGTTTGTGTGTTCGAAAACTGTAGATATGTAAGTTTCCTAAATTATTTTGAGTGAGATTTAAAATACTCACAGGAAACTGTAGATATTCCAGTCTTTGGGAGTTATTTTACCGTTTTCCTGCTGGGTTATAATTAGTGTTTCTCTGTCTTCGGCTACTGAATGGTCATAGCAGTGGAGAACACGTCCAGCCGCTGTCAAGGCTGGCGTTAATTCATTATTATTATTATTATTATTATTATTATTATTATTATTATTATTATCATCATCATCATCATCATCATCATCATCATCATCATCATCATCATCATCATCATCATCATCATTATCATCATCATCATTATTGAGTGAGAGAGCAGTGTATTCCATCATAGTCACACGAAGTCCACTATACCCATCATGTCTACTTGTCTGATAAGGGTAGCCCAGGAAACATGAATCACACCCACATGTGCTCGACATGGTAATCTTATATCAAAATAAACAGCGCATGACCTTTCAGGTGAAGTCTAGGGAGAATTTTCTTCAGGTTGAGTAGCCCACTCCGGTCAAAAGGTCTCTGATTAAGGTTTGTTTAAAGACGATGAACAAAACACCCATGTTTCCAGAGGTGAATTATTCAAATCCCAAGGAATTCCTCTCAACACATAGCTATGATGCTCACCCATTACTTCTGGTCGTGATCAGAGATGCACATTTCATCAGCCACCAAAGGATATGCTCAACTCTTTAAGGTCGGTCAAACAACTGACAAGCAAATCTGTGGTATTGAGCAGAATATTTTTCTGTAGCCCATCTTGTATAACTAGACAAATCAGTGTACATGATAACACTTCCAATCAGTTAAGAACGGAAGCCATGAGAGCCAATGCTTTCAATTCTCGTTGTTCCACTCAGGCTAAGCATCCAAGTTAAGGGATGAAACATTTGTGACCTTGAACTACAAGCTAATTTTGCGTGAGTGTTTCCAACATAGCGGTGGGTTCAGAAGGAGAGGATGCAATAACTCTGAGTAGATCCTTTACTTTCTAAGTGGGAAAAAGCAACAGCGATGTTTATTTCATCTGATATATTTTGTTATCAAACATGTCCTATTGCGTTTAGATGGAATTATTTGTTCTCACTCTTGTGCACACTGGTTTCAATCCCTGCAGAAGTCAACCTTGACTTTAAACGTTTTACTGTCCATAAAATGAACCCGTTCAAGAGGTTGTATTGGTGGAATTGCTAGAGCGTTGGGTTAAAGGCCTTTTGGTGTAGATTCTGGTGTTGCGAATTGCGAATTCAATTCCTCTCTGTTACTTCTTTGATAAATTGCAACTGATATCATATCCGTAATTTGAAAACCAATGGAAATATAGATTCCATGGTTCAATCGGAATGTCAATTACCACCACCGCAGTGCTGCTGCCAAAACTACAACATCTACTACTACTGCTGTATTACTACTAGCTGCTGCTGATGCTACTCTGCTGCTGCTGCTCTACTACTACTACTACTACTACTACTACTACTACTACTACTACTACTACTACTACCACTACTAATACTACTGCTGATGTTGCTGCTACTAGTGCTGCTACTGCTACTCAGCAGCTGCTGCTACTACTACTACTACTACTGCTGCTGCTGCTGCTGCTGCCACTACTACTACTCTGCTGCCACTACTACTACTATTACTACCACTGCTGCTGCTCTTAAACTACTTTACGTCAAAACTGATTCAAACAACCAATACATTACCCTCGACAACAGCAACTAGAACAACCTTTACTTCTAATACTGCCAATAGTACAGGTACGGCACCTATAACTACTACAACTACTTCTAAATCAAGTTCGAAAACAAGACAAATAACAACAACAACAACAACAGCAAACCCATCATTAACAATAACAAAAATAAGAACAATAACAATAATAACAATGGCGGCACCTATTACATGTTTGGCTATTGGTGATGAAGATGCTGACGATGAGAAGAAAAATACGAAAACATGACATCCGGAAAGTAATAAAATGAATGGCTTTACAGTAATGAGACTTTACTTCATGCTGTGTCCGTTATTTGAAAACACGAGTCTGTGATTGCGTATGTATACACGTTGATGTAAAAGTGTTTGTGTGAATGTTTATGTGAATGTTTGTGTGTGTCGGGGGGGGGGAGGAACAAAGAGAGAAGGAGTGCATTTGTAGGTGTGTGTGTATATGTGAATGCGTGTGTTTGTCTTAGTGCGTATGCCTGTGCATTAATATGCACTCGTATATCATCAGGAGTATGTAGGAGAATGCGCATGAGTAACGATAAGAAGTCTCTCTTTTCAGGGCCATTTGCAGGCATCGCCACCGCCGCTGTCGTCGTCATCGTTGTTGTTATCGTTGTCTTCAAAGCCGGCTTTCATTCACCAAGTGTATGGTCAAAGTGATCCATGCACTGAATATTCCGTCTTATCGCCACAAATAATTTAGCAGGCCAATATAATCAAATGTATATTTTCATTGTTTTATAGAAGTAGGATGTGTAGTTTGTCTGCTATTTCTACGTGATCGCATGTCCAATCAACGGCTTCTTTAGTGATTGCGAGATTTTTTCCGTGCGTATATATATGTATATACTCTTTTACTCTTTTACTCTTTTACTTGTTTCAGTCATTTCACCGCGGCCATGCTGGAGCACCGCATTTAGTCGAGCAAATCGACACCAGGACTTATTCTTTGTAAGCTTAGTACTTATTCTAGCGGTCTCTTTTGCCGAACCGATAAGTTACGGGGACGTAAACACACCACCATCGGTTGTCAAGCGATGTTGGGGGGACAAACACAGACACACAAACATATACACACACATATATATATATGTATATATATATATATACGAAAGGCTTCTTTCAGTTTCCGTCTACCAAATCCACTCACAAGGCTTTGATTGGCCCGAGGCTATAGTAGAAGACACTTGCCCAACATGCCACGCAGTGAGAATGAACCCGGAACCATGTGGTTGGTAAGCAAGCTACTTACCACACAGCCACTCCTATTAGGTTGTTTCACATGAAATATCGTATATGAAAGGTAACAATAAAATGTTTCAGAAGTGTTAGAGAACTGATTCATTTAATCAAAGTATGATCCATGTTCATTCATGGCGTTTACCCATGTATTCCATCTTAAAAAAAACAATCATATTTTGCTGTAGTAAACTGTCTGAATGCTTCAATTAACTCTTCTGCATTTAAGAATGTTCTATTATTTATGAAAAGCTCAAAATGCTTAAATAAGTGATGATCAGTAAGAGAGATATCAGTGGAATAGGGAGGATGTTGCAAAATCTCATAATTCAGGCTTTGCAACTTTTGGACCGTAGCTTGAGTGTGAGGAAGTGCATTGTCGTGGAGCAAAATTGGGCCACCTTTATATACTAGTCTGGGCTGCTCCCTTTTCAAATTCTCACACATACAATCAATTTCTTGACAATACGATGTTGCTGTTACTGTTGTACCTTGTTGCAAAAATGAATAAAGAATAACTCCCTTCGCAGACCACCATAAATTGACCTCTAACATCTTAGGGTGCAATGGTGAGTTTGAATAGCGTTTAAGTGATTCTCCTGCAGCTAATCACTGTCTTGTTCTCATGCTGTTGCCAAAGAGTATCCATTTCTCATCACAAGTAATGATTTAATGCAAAAATGGTCTTTGTCCAGTCGAGAAAGCAATCAGGAGCACACTTTGAGGCGTCTGTTTTTTAGAATCTCGTTCAGTCGATGTTGAAAAACCGTATCCGTTTTCTTGACTTTTCCAATTTTTCACAGGTATCCAACACAGTTGTGCGAGATGGTTGGAGTTCTGATGAGAGTTTTTCAACCTTTGTTCTAGGATTTTGTTCAACCAAAGCATTTAATCCATCATGCCGAATAACTGATTTTGGCCTACCTCTTGGCTTATTTTCAAGGTTATCATCTCCTGAACGAGAGCTTTGGAACCATCTCTGAACAGTTCTGATGTCAAAAAACCCATTACCAAAGCCTGCTCGATATTCTGTACAGCTTCTGCGGTAGAGTGAACCAGTTTGTACTCATACGAGAAAATCACTCGAAATAGTTTGGTTATTATCATTTTCATAAGGTGTGTTGGTACGAATTTTGTATACCAATATTGTTGGGAAAGAAAAAATGTCAAGATTAAATGCAAGGTATACATAATTGTGCTTTTAAATGACTGAAATAAGAAGTAATTTACAATACGACATTTCATGTTAAACAACCTAATATATAAATATATATATATATATATATATATATATATATATATATATATATATATATATATATATATATATATATACATATAACATATATACACACACACACACATATATATATATATACATATATACACATATATATATACATACATACATATATATATATATATATATATATATATATATATATATATATATATATATATATATATATATATATATATATATATATATATATATATATATATATATACATATATATATACATATATATATATACATATATGTAATAATATACATATGGAAAATACTGGAAGGACTGGTGCCAAACTTTGGTATCAAGTACTACAGGAATGCCCGCACGGGTCGCCACTGCATGGTGCCAAAGGTACCGTCCACTGCATCTCACATAAGAACGAGATACTGCAGCAGCCTCGGTTTCAGAGGACCTCAGCTCTTCAATGCCCTGCCAAAACATTTGAGAGACATGCAAGACATGGATGCGGAGGTCTTCAAGACAAAACTTGACGCTTTCCTCTCCACGATACCAGACGAACCAATGGCTCGTAATGAGACGCAGTTTAGGGCAGCTGTGTCAAATTCTCTTATACACCAGATGTGCCATCAAAACTCTTGATTGGACCATGTCAGGTGGGGGAGAAGAGCCATGCGAGGAACGTGAAAATCACGGTGGTGCACCAGTATGACCGCAGCCACTTGGCTGAAACACATAAATAAATAAATAAATAAATAAATAAATAAATATATATATATATATGTATGTATGTATATATATATATATATATATATATATATATATATATATATATATATATATATATATATATATATATATACATACATACATACATACGTACAAACATACATGTACGTTTCTGTTTTCTTTTATTTGTTTCAGTCATTAGATTGCAGCCATGTGTGTACGTACAAACATGCACAAACACATGTGTGTCTGTGTGAGCGTGTGTGCATGCGTGTGTATGTATGTGTGTGTCTGTGTGCGCGCGAACGTGTTTGTGTGTGTGTGTGTGTGTGTGTCTGTGTGTGTAAAATTATGTGTTGACATTCATAGTGGACGCATGCCAGAAATAATTTTTAATCAATTAGCATTGTACATTTAATGAGAAAGAAAAGCATAAGCAGTAGTGACAATTTTCATCACAGAAACCAAGGGAGAGAACCCAAAGCATATATCATATTTTTAAATTCAACTATAGAAAGCTACGTTGGCGTTAAAAGCACAATAATCTTCTAAAATTAATGCACTTGTTGTCCACAAATCTCCATTAGGTGTTGCGATTGAAATTATATTTGTTTTTTGGTTTTAGATTGTAAGCCCGCTAGAGGAGATTTGTCTTCTGATTGCAAGGTTATTGCAATGCAAATGTGAGATTCTGACATGGACATGTGCTTATCCAACAGAACGCTTTGTTGAGGTGTTCTCTCTTTACTGTATTGTTGCGTTCATATAAGTTTATGTGTGTGTGTATATCTGTGTGTGTGTGTGTCTATGTCAGTGTGTATGTGTGTGTGTGTGTATGTATGTCATGTCTGTACACACACGCACACACACACACATTCACACACACACACACATACACAAACTCATGACCGAGTAGGACCACTTCCTAAACTGAGAAATTCTGTGCAACAATCCGAGAATCCAATCGGTTCTTATGTCTGACTTTGTTTTGATTGGAAAGTTTTGCGTAGCACGAACTCACTTGACAGCGCAACGAGCTATAAAACCGGAGCCATGATAGAAGATTAGACGTCCAAAAACCAACTGTTCTTCAGGGTCTTGGGATTTTAGATAAGAGATTACCTTCTCGTAGAAAAAAAGTTCTGCCGAGAATTAGGATTCCTTCACTCTTAGCGGTTCTCATGCTATATAGCCCATAGCTGGGACCATAACAGGTACTATTACACACGGGAGTAATAGCAGTTAAGTGGTGGATCCATATTCTTCAGAACCCTGGAACCTCAGACTCAAACACTTA
>NC_142929.1:159149361-159156861 GCF_046866305.1 Octopus bimaculoides | reverse complement strand
CGACCAGTTTCTCGATGACAAGCGCCAACCGCTTGGCTAACACCTTGGCCAAAATTTTCATGTCTGCATTGAGCAGAGTGATGGGCCTAAAGTTATCTATGGCGTCCCCCTTGTTTGGATCTTTCTTCAGCAGCGTTACCGCTCCTCGGCTCACAAAACCGGGAATGCTCCCGTTCTGCTGCCAGTTGCAGTACACGGCCGCCAAGACTTCTCCAAACAAGTCTGGCATACAGTTGTAAAGCTCGTAGGGCAGACCATCCAAACCCGGAGATTTGTCCGTCGAGCAACCCGCCATCGCGTCCCTCACCTCCTCCGCCGTGATGACCCCTTCGCAGCACTCCGCCTCTCTTGCCGAGAGTCGTGGCAAGCTGTGCAGGTAGGCACTAAAGTCCACCCTGCCTTCTCGCTCGCCACTCCTCCCGAACAGTCGGGCAAAATGCCGCTGAAACGCCTCGCACATCTTGCTCGGCTCGAGCAATTCGCGCCCCTGTTCGTCTACCAGAGACCGGATGGTGGCTCTGTTACCCCGCTGCGCCTCCGCCACCCGGGCCTCTCGTGCGGCTCCAACACCTTCATACCTCAGAGCACGCATCCTTGCCCTGACAGCACACCCTTCGTGTTTAGCATTGAAGTGTTGGTCGAGGGCCAACCTCGCCGCTAAAACGTCGGATGCGATGCCACTTCGCAATGCCTCTTCTAACTTTATCACTAGCTCCCCCTCTACTCTGTTCCTCTCTACAGCTAGTGCCCTGCTATACCTTATTGCTTCCGCCCTTACTGCTCTCTTGAGGGCAAACCACCATTTGTTGTTGACGATGGCTCCCGTCAAAGCCCTCTTTACTAACGTGCTAATCTGGTCTCTGAAAACCTGTCTCGACGGGAAAGACGCGTTTAGTTTCCAGTAACCGGGACCCTGCCTATGTGCCTTATCTAAGTCTAGCGTACACGTCACAAGTTTGTGATCCGTGTAGCTGACTATGTGGAACTGTGGACATCCTAAACTATCTCTATCTCTTGTCCTACACACTATCCTATCTAGATACGATCTCGATGACCCAATGCGGTTGCTCCAAGTCCACGTTGGCACATTTGGGTGGTCGAGTCGGTACCTGTCAGACAACTGGAAGCGTCTGAGCAGGTCTATGAGGCCTTTGCATCCCCTTCTAGTTTTGTCACTCCCCACGTAGTCTAGATGCGTGTCCAAGGTAGCATTCCAATCCCCCACTAAAAGTAAGGGACGAGACGTTCCCAGGAATACTTCTAGACGTCGAAAGAAGTCTGACCGACCTGTTAAAGGAGGCACATAAACTGCCAGCAACCGAAAAGCGCCTCCATCGCTGCCGTCCACATCTAGGACAACCAGTCTACCCTCCGGGTCCGTAAATATCGTCTTTACTTGGAGATCCAGACTCTTGCGAAAAAGAACCGCCGTGCCACTACCGCCCATCCTCGGCAGACAGGGAGAAAAATAAATGTTAAACTGTCCGCCAAACATGGACTTTAGGGCCCGCGGTTCATGGAGTCTGGTCTCACTAATGGCTATGATATCCAAATTGTGTGACTTGATGTCATTTAAGAGGTACCCTTGTTTCCAAGGGGACCCTAAGCCACGCACATTCACACAACCAATCTTCACCATGATTCTATTTATACGTGTGCTTTAAAGCACAAAACAAAAGAACAGAAAGTTACTTACCGTTAGAAAGTTTTGTTTCCTCCTTGGATTTTTCACCAAGGAGGCTATTGTACAATTTCTTGCACAAATATTTCTGGAATCCCCCTACCGAGTTGGGGTAGAGGGATTTTATTGTGTTGTGTAATGCTGGTGTTACATGAATAATTTTAATGTGTTTTGGCGGTGTTGTACGTGGGTGGTTGTTGGTTTTGATATCGTTATTTGTGATGTTTGTTTTAGAGTTGATGTAATTCATCAACTCTGTGTTTGTACTGTCTATTGCTGTTAGCATTGTTTTTTTTATATTACTATTGGTGTTAGTAGTATTTTCGGGAGATGTGAATCTCCCTGCTTTGTTTGTGTTTGCATTTTGTTTTGTTTTCTTCTTACTGCGCTTCCTCTTTCCTTTCGTAGCTATTTTCCACTCCTCCCCACTCTCTTCATCGGATGATGGGAGATCTGAGGAGTCAGAAAGAGGTAACGGCAAATTTTGTGCGTCTGTGTGTGTTTCTGTGAATGTTTGTGTTGCTGTTTTTATTGATGTTGGCTCCTTGTTATTTATGTGTGGTGTATGTGATATGGGGGAGGGAGAGGCAGTCTTGGAATTTTCTTTTTTTTCTTCTGTTTTTGCAGTTTCTGTTGTCTTTTCTGTTGTGGTTATTGCTGATATTTCTGTTGTTGTTTTTTGCGTTGCTGGTGGTGTTGGTAGTAAGGTTTTTCTGTTGGGGGTATTTGGTAGTTGCTTCTGTTGTTGTTGTTGTTGTTGTTGTTGTTGTTGTTGTTGTTGTTGTTGTTGTTTTTGTTTAGCGGCCAGAGGGCAGTCCTTTTTCAGATGTGCTTCGCTGTTGCATAGGTAACAGCGAGGTCGCCTGCCCTCTACCACCACATACAGCTTGTGGTCCTCTGCCAATCTAATGTTTGGAGGAATTTTCTGTGAAGCCTCCTCCGTGATGTGGAGAAGGATTTCCAGATTTTTCCCTCCCCAGTTCTTTTCCTCTCCGACCGTAATCTCCAAAATATTTGCCTCCTCCATTTCCAGGCACACGGCCGATATCAGCCATTGGGTGTCCACCTCCGATGGCACATTTTTTATCATAACTTTGGTCACTCTCTGTCCTAGATAACTCGGTATCATTACCAAGTCATCTGTGCGGAGAGAGAGTGTCGAAAATTGTTTAGCTAAATTTTCATCCAGAAACCTTACTTGCACCGTTCCAAATTTCCTTCCCCAGGTGACATGATTCTGATAAGGCCAAATTTTTCTAAGACAAACTTCAATTTTATCTGTGCTAACATTTTCTACACGTCTGGTTTTTGTGTTTACCAGTTTATAAATGATGCACTTTTTGTTTTTCATTTCTATAATATCTTTTGGGATGTTTATTCTGACATCATCTCCTTCTTTCGTAAGAAGGGATTTTGTGTCTTTTATTTGTTTTTGTGTGAATGTCACTGTTGTTCTTTTTTCCTTTAGAGCATTTGCGAAATTTGTTTTTGTTGTGCTGGCGGACATGTTCTTCTGGATATTTTTGTTTATGTTGGTGTATGTACTGCCTGGTTCAAAGGTGGTGGTAGTGGCAGCAGAGTTTGTTGAACAGGTGATGGTGTCATTGCTGACGGCCGATAACTTTACTTCCTTGTTGTTGCTGTTGTTGTTGTTGTTGTCGTTGTTGCTGTTGTTGTTGTTGTTGTTGTTGTTGCCGTTGGTGGTGGTGATGATGGCGTCAGCAGCAGTGGTGCTTACGTCAGAGACATTTGTGACGGTTTTCACGCATGGTTTTGTAACCTTGGTTACAGTTTTGTTTTTGTTGTTGGTGTTGGTGGTGGTGGTGGTGGTGGTGGTGGTGAGAGGGCTGTTAGTAGCTGTACTCACAGTCTTTGTGACGTTTATAGCAACTGCGTTCCTGTCACTGCATGAGCACGCGCTATTCTGTTCTTTTTTCTCTTCTGGCATCTGAAGCCTCGGGAAATGCTTGTCAAAAGAACAAGACAAGCGTTCCAAAATTATGTTTCTCGACATTTTTCAAATGTCAAGAAGGAAATTTTTGTATTTTGCTAGGGCCGAAACTGCCCCTGGGGGCCAATTCCTGCCCTTGAAAATACACACAAATGAAGCCTAGGTGCTTCGCAACAAAATTATTTAAAAATCCCAACAAAATGTGGACAGTAAAAGGTCAAATAAACGTTTACCTTCGCAGCCGATGTGACAGCACGTCCATGAGAAGAGATAGATAGATAGATAGATAGATAGATAGATAGATAGATAGATAGATAGATAGATAGATAGAGAGAGAGATAGAGAGATAGATAGAGAGATAGACGAGCATATATATATATATATATATATATATGTATGTGTATGTGTTGAATATTTATGTATGTGTATTATTGCTAGTTTTCTTTATTTTCCAATGAGACACTATTTGACCGACGAATAAACAATTTGCTACGACGTTGATCGAAATATTAATGCTAAAATAGGCTTGAGCATCGTCTACGGTGTATGGATATAACGTCACATTATTCTGTTCTTTAAATTGTTTGTATATGTATGTCTGCATGCAAATTTATGTATAAGTCAGTTTCCCAACCACATGATTCGTGGCACACTGGTCAAATGTCTTCCACTAAATCCTCACGCCGACCAAAGACTTGTGAACGAATTTGGTAGACGGAAACTGAAAGAAATATTTCGTATGTATATATATATATATATACACAGCAGAAATAAAATGGACGGAATACAAAAAAATGACATACATCAGCCGGTAGGTATTCTATTATGTCTATTTATTCTAAAACATATGGAAGTATTATAAGGGTACATACACAGGCAGAGACAGTGTGTTACACACATATGTACTAGTAATACATATAAGAGTAAAGGATCAGTTCCTTACGGCCGTTTCTGCCAAGAGGCCATGGAATTCTTCCATGCTACCTCCATCTGTTCACTGTTCTGATAATGTGGCCTCTTGGCGCACGTGAGCTTCCCAACCGCATGGTTCGTGGCACTCTGGTCAAATGTCGTCTACTAAATCCTCACGCCGACCAAAGTCTTGTGAACGAATTTGGTAGACAGAAATTGAAAGAAGCCCTTCGTATAGTATATATATATATATTTATGGGAAATAAAAAAAAACTATATATATATGGGTGTCTGTGTGCGCGCGTGTGGTGTGTGAGTGTGTATGCATGTGCGTGCGTGACCTCACGCGTTTTTGTGTCTATGAGGGTGTGCGCACGCATGCATGTGAACAAGCACCACATACCACAAACGCAAGCACAAATATGTAAGATCATACATTCTACATTCATACTCACACATATATTTCATTGTATGCTCTTAATTGTGCATTTACATATGTAACGATCACTCTGAAAGTGACCGTGCGTTAACAGTAAGCTACAAGATATAAACCATTTGTTTTAGTTTCGATTATATATATATATATTCGTATACATCAAGGTTCGCCAGTGTTGGTTCCTTTATGTCCCCATAACACAGCAGTTCGGTAAAATGGGACCTATAGAATAAGTACAGGGAAAGGTTTGGTCGACTAAAGCCCTTCAATGCATTGCTCCAGCATGGACACTGTCAAATGACTGAAACAGAGAAAAGATAAAAGATGAAAGATATATATATATGTGTGTGTGTGTGTGTGTGTGTTTGTGTGTGTGTGTGTATGTGTGTGTGTATGCGCGCGCGTGTGTATGTGTGTGTGTGTGTGTGTGAATATATATACATATCGATATGTATATATATATATAAATATATATATATATATATATACATACACATATATATATATATATATATATATATATATATATATATATATATATATATGTATATACACGCACACACATATTTATATGGGTGCCTGTGTGCGCGCCTGCACGTTTGTGCGTTTATATGTGCGTGCGTGAGCCAATGCGTTTGTGTGAGTGTGCGTGTGTGCGCACGCGTGTACATGAACATGCATCACACACAACAAACGGAAACACTAACATATACGTATCAATGTATAGAGGATGACAAAATCTTTGTTTACGTACAGAAATCCAAAACAGTTAAACTTCATCGAATATATACACGCACAAAAATAAGAGCGTACAGTCAAATCTATGTGTGAGTGTGAACGTAGGTTGTATGTATATATATTAATCGCTAGAAATATTGTGTATAGATCAGTCATTGTGCAATTGTTTAGTCTTCAGTAAATACTTCGTTGCATACCTTACACTTTAGGATTTATAAAATTGTATTACTGTTTAAGTATGAGTCTCTCTCTCTCTCTCTCTCTCTCTCTCTCTCTCTCTCTCTCTCTATATATATATATATATATATATATATATATATATATATATATATATATATATATATATAATGTATTTATATATACATGCATACATACGTATATACATATATAGGTATGTGTATATATACATACATACATATATATTTATATTTATATATACATACATACATACATACATACATACATACATATATATATATATATATATATATATATATATATATATATATATATATATATATATATATATATATATATATATATTTATATATATATACATATATATATATATATATATATATATATATAGATATATATATATATATATATATATATATGCATTTTGGTATGCGTGATTTTGCGTGATTTTGCAAACGTATGTATAGAAGGATTTTAAAATAAATCTAGTTTCGTGCCCACGTATGTTACGAACACTAACACACACACACATACACAGACATGCACATAGACTTATATATACATATATATATATATGTTTATACACACACACACACACAGACAAACACATATATATGTATTTACATATCCACATGCATACCTATATGTATATTTGTAACGGTACATTTATACCTGAGTGCGCGTGTGCTTGTAGCTGTGTATGCGTATGCGTATGTTTGTGTATTGGTATGCATCTTTCGTTTTCACTTATATGCAAAGACAACAACAACAAAAAACTAAATAAATGAAAAGAAAGAAAGATCCATTTCGGCGTCTCTATTGAAAGTTGGCATGTTGATTTCTACAGAAACTATCTGTTACCACAACAGGAGGTGTGTAAATTTCTTTGATCAGAATTCTCGCTGAGTCTCTAACCTTTGTTATTAACGCTAATTTAGTGAATGCATTCAATGTGTAATAGCTGATGTACAACACAAGACAAAAATCTTCAAGGAAACGGAATGATAACAATAGCAAGGTGTGAAAGGATGTATTGGAATAAATACACAACAGATAGAGCATGATTCTGAAATTGTTTGATTGTGAGAGAGACTGTACGTAAGAGATAGATATCGAGCGGTTTCAGAGAAAAGGAGATATATGTCTGTATTTTCAGTACGTATGTATGACTGTAGTGTACGTATACACACACACACACACATACATACATACACACACATATATACATACACATATATGTATGCATACATTTCTGCGTGAATGTATATATGAATCTATCTGTCACTTCATATATATATATATATATATATATATATATATATATATATATATATATATATATACAGTGTACATTTAAACACATAAGCGGTGTCCGTCATAGAATTTCTGGCTCGTTAGAAGTCATAGCCAAAATCTAAACCACTATTAGGGATAAAATTCGAAGAGAATGAAAAATAAAAACATTTACCACCCATCTCCTGGACCATGGTTTCTGACGTTTTTTAGCAAATAAAATAATTTGCTAGACGAAGTCTTCATCAACAGGTACGCCTAGATTAAACATATAAATCCGAAGCAATCCAG
>NC_142929.1:159141861-159144361 GCF_046866305.1 Octopus bimaculoides | reverse complement strand
CATTAGGTTTTTGTCTTTAAAACTTTGCTCTTGTATTCATTGAGCAATGTTTGCTATAGACATATTGTCGTCATTTCAGCTAGAATCAATATTATAAAGAACAAACTAGAATGGAAAGGGAATCGAACGAGAATAGTTATTTAGCAAAAGATGCGTTGTTAAGGGGTTTTGTTTTGTAATAGAATTTTTTTTTTATCTTTATACATTTAGTAGCTTTAGCTATAACTTCGGTTTCTTTTATTTTCTTGTGTCTTGCTGTTTTTGTTTGTATATATTTTATTCTTTAATTAGTATTCTTTTAGAGAAAAGTATATGTACACATGTATCTTTCATCATCTGATGTTATTTGATTTACCTCCCTTGCTTGATATTTGTAAATTTTCGACACCACCAGAAGGAGTCTTTCATCTACTAATTACTCGTATAATCAGCATTTATACATTTCCTTCAACTCATTTACACTGCATTAGAAGAATCTTCCCGTGAGGCATTTTCACTGTCATATTGTTGATGTTTAGAATCAGTGTCATTACAGTAACTCCCTCTTGTGTATATGTATATGTATGTGCGAGAGTGTTTTTGTGTGCGTGTGTGCGCGTGCACGCGTGTGTATTTGTGTGCGTGTGTGTGTGGAGGGCTGTGTCTGTGCATCACGTGGTACATGTTTTCAGCCCATGATCTGTAAGTCGTGGTTTCAAAACCTAGATGGAGTAATGCTTTGTTTTTAGTACATATGCTTCAATCTGCGCAGTTAAAACGAGTGCCAGCTGAAGAAGATGTATGCATACATCATACATTGAGGCCCAGAAAATTATTGTAGCCTCTGCCCTTTCTACTCTGTCTAAACCATAAAAGAAAAGTAAATAATTTATGCAGAAATAGTAGTCTAGTAAGACTATAGTAAGACTATAGTAAGACTATATAACTCTACTGAATCCTCAGTCACGAAACTATATTATGACGGTGAGTTCTGAGTTCTTTGCCTTAGAAGAAATCATCGTTTTAGCGAGGAATATGCTCATTTGAGATGATTGCCATTGATGGTGTCGTTTATTTTGGTTTGCGTTATTCATCATGTAACTAAAGCTTGAGTATCTTAACAGTTTAAGTAAATCTTGCCTAAAATTCAGATGTCAGCATCTTAAATTCATCAACAGTCGTTTGGTAGGTAGGAAAGGACAGGAGCAAAGAGAAAGAAGCAGAAAGTGGGAGGGGAGAAAAGGTGGGAAGCAAAGAGATCGTGAATATTTACGAGCATGTCATTATTACAATTTATTTATTTTATGCAGACGACTTGAACTTTGCTCTAGTAATTTTTAAGGGAACAGTCGATTATGTTGTTTGTAGTATTTGACGAGTTCCAGACAGATGAAAAGCAACCTATCCTTGAAGAGATATAAGCTCAAACATTAAATGACCGTAAGTAATTATGTAAATACTACAAAACATTTTGATTGATGCTCTAACGATTCTGAAATCCCATCGACTAATTATACTTGACTGTATTAATTTCCTCTTAGGTTAACAACTAAGGAATATATGGAAGTTAATACACCGATGTATTATGAGGAGTAGATTCTACAATTTATGTATCGTCGTCGCTTCAATGGTTGAATTTTTGTAAGAAGGTCGTTGGGAGATTAAATCACTTCTCCGCAGATAACTGCTACGGAAATTTTTTTCAGGTTCGATTAACCAAGACACGGTATAATACTGAAATTATTACGGCATTTACATTTTCGAGTGAATTCTCTTGCAGGGAAAGTCTCCCTGAGACCCACCCTTGTACATATTTTATTTCGATATAGTCGTTTTCTAATCATTAGTAAAGAGAAAGCTTTAATTTGCTTAGATAAATCTAATAGGATCGAACATGTCTGGAGTTGTCAAACGTACCTTCCAAGAACAGATTGAAGCATTAGTGATAGAACAAATTTTTCTCATCAACCTTTAAGTATTTTCAATTAATTAAACTTGTTTCCTTACGACAATGAGTAAGATGACATTAAGTTTATGATGATTCTTCCTGAGAAAGGTTTTCTGAATCACTTCCCTCACTCAGCAAAGATTAATCTTAGAGATATAATGATTTCAACTTGTGGCAAAAAGCCAGCTGTTACTGTTAGATTGAAAGGGCCAGTCTATTACCTCGACCTCCAATGCTTAACTTGTACTTATTTTATCGTCACTGAAAGAATAAAAGGCAAAGTTGACTTCGGCGGTATTTGAGCTCGGAATGTAAAAAGCCGTAGAAAATGCCACTAATCTTTTCTTCCGATGCGCTTACGTTTCTGCCTGTTCCTATTCTTTTTTTAGACATATAACAAAGCATTTACGTAATAACGATGCACAGTTCTAGATTTAATGAAGTTATATAGCTCCCTGCCTCCAAATATCTCCACAAATCATACTTAGTCAATCTGTATTTATTTATCTAACAGTTATATTTTAAAATTTAGTAGAAAGCCAAAGTATATCAGAAAAATGGTAGAAACAAAGC
>NC_142929.1:159116861-159139361 GCF_046866305.1 Octopus bimaculoides | reverse complement strand
TCTTATCAAATAATACAAATTTAAAGTCAAGAATTAGGAGATACAAATGAAGAGTTAGAAATTAAAACAGTTTGTATGGAGAGAGAAGGGGGAGAATAGAAACTATAATTTGGGGCATATATTTCACTTATAGAAGTGGATGGCAAATAAAATAAATAGGTCGCCCACTGACGAAGGTGAATTATCGAGACAGTTTTACAGGCCTTCGAACCTCTTGATACCACATTGTTTAAATTTGACGCATATTTGTCCTCGTCTTCTTTGTTGTTAACACAACGCTTCGGCAGATATACCTTCCAGCCTTCATCAGGTGTCTTGGAGAAATTTCGAACCTGGGTTCTCATTCCTATTCGGGTCACTGCTTGGAATCGAACTCGGAATCTTGGAGTTAGTAGCGAATTTTTAGGGCTTATAAATCTAATATTCTCCTATCCTTCTTTAATACCGGTTCCCATATGCTGTTCATATCTGCACTCGGTCTGCTTAGGAGGTTATTGTGTCCTAGCATATGTGCTGCTTCTTTTAGTTTTCTTATTTTCCAGTGGTGTTCTCTGTCTATTATTTTAACTTCAATCCACAAGGAGAAGTGGTCTCCATTTTTCCATATGATCAGCTATACCTGATTTATCAATATCTCCTCGTGTCACAGCTTTGCGATGTTCCTCTACTGTTATTTTGAGGGAGCGGCATGTTTTGCATTTGAATAACCTACCACAGCTGCATGGGATGGAGTACACGCAGTTTTTGGTCTTATTCCCTTCTATTGGTGGTTTTTCTCCAAGGAGATATTTGCGATGTGTTGTATTACTCTTGAATACTGTCCTGATGTCATATGGACCGCATATCTTTTGTATCTTTTCGGAGAGGCCTAACACATAGGGTAGACAGACTGTAGACAGTTTGTTGGTTTCATCCTCTCTTTTCTTCATAATTGGAGTAGATAGTACGTTTTGGGGGTAGTTGTTCCTTAATAGATTGTTACTGAGCTTGATTATGTCTTCATGGTGTGTATCACGATCACTACTTATATTCTTTGCTCGATATTTTAAGCACTGAGCAATCGCTCTCTTTACACTGTATGGATGGTGGGAATTGAAGTGAAGGTATTAGTCCAGTGAAGGTCGGCTTGCGGTACACAGATGTCCTAAATCCATACCTGGCAGTGTTATTAATACGTCCAGGAATGCTAAATGATTGTCTTTTTCCTTTTCCATTGTGAACTGTTTGGATGACTTTATTGAGTTAACAGCACTTGGACATCTTCCTGGTGGGGCCAGAGTATAAAGGTGTCATCAACATATCGTAGCCATAGGGTTGGTTTTAGTTGTGTTCATCCTAAAGCCAAATTCTCACATGGAATAGAACACATAGTTTTTCTTTACCTAAAATTAGGTCATTATATGCGGGATGACCTGATATATTTCTGTATGTTATACAATTTATATATTTTAATTTTTACTGTTTGTATTCTGCGAGGAGAGACAGCATAAGACCACAGAAATGAGGAGATGCCACAAGGTAAAAGACTATGTATGATGGTGATATCGTTGGCGACAGTGGTAGTATATATATGCTGTGTAAATGTTGGAAGTGTTTGTTCGAGTATGGAGAGCAAAATGCAACATTTAATCGTGATTTGCCAAAACCATGACTTTCTAAGTTGTCAGAGATTTCTGATAAATTCTTCGATATTACTCTGCACTTATGAACCTAAAACATTATCTGTGATTCATGTATATGTGTTTGCACACCTTATCCCTGCGCGTATATATACTTGTATATATATGTATATATTATACACCCACACACACACGTACATATATACACATATATATACACATACATTCTTATATACATATATATTCATATGTGTGTGTGTATGAGTGTGTACGTTTGTGTGAGTGTGGGTATGTGTGTGTGTGTCTACAGTAATATATATATATATTTGTGCAAAACTATTTTTATTCAGTATCATACATGTTTATGCGTATGCGTGTATGTAATACAAAACTGTATGTATGTACATGTACACATACGCATGTACACATATACATACGTACCGACATGTATGCATATATACGTTTGCGTGATCGAAAGTTACGCGTGTTCGTCAGTGCGAGCATTTACGCTTTTTACTGTGTTTGTATGTGTTAGAGAGAGAGAGAGAGAGAGAGAGAGAGAGAGAGAGAGAGAGAGAGAGAGAGAGAGAGAGAGAGTAGGGCTGTGATTTGTGCATTCATTCTCTAATGCTTGTTTATTTGTAGAAAAGTATCGTTTCTATTTTTTTTTGTGTTTTATTTTTGGTAAGCTTTGTTTCCATGTTGACGTTTTATTTCTTGATCAAACATGGAAACGATAACTAGAGAAAAATCAACCTGATGGTTTAGAGTTTACAAAAGCTGGGCGTCTTTGTGTCGGCTTAGCTCCTTTGCCTTTCTTTGTCTAAGACTGTGGTGCCAGAATAGACCAATCAGCTGCGACGCCACCTCCGTACAAACTGTTTTCCAAATAAACTCACTTCATTAAGGAATGGTGTCAATGGCTGGCCAATGGTAGGGAAATAGTTTTCCAGCGGTTCATGTAAATATGTGCTACAAATTAGGCAAACATTAGCACTAACATTGAAGAAGAAGAAGAAGAAGAAGAAGAAGAAGAAGAAGAAGAAGAAGAAGAAGAAGAAGAAGAAGAAGAAGAAGAAGAAGAAGAAGGTGGTGGCGGCGGCGGCGGCGGTGGTTGTGGTGTTGGTGGTGGTGGTGGTGGTGGTGATGATGATGATGATATCACTCATAATAAATAATAATAATAATAATAATAATAATAATAATAAGAAGAAGAAGAAGAAGAAGAAGAAGAAGAAGAAGAAGAAGAAGAAGAAAAAGAAGAAGAAGAAGAAGAAGAAGAAGAAGAAGAAGAAGAAGAAGAAGAAGAAGAAGAAGACTAAGGAGACAGCAGATTCACTAACAATATGAAAAAGGAGAAGGAATGAAGTAAAAGAAATGAAGTAAAAGAGAGAGAAGGAAGAAAAAGAAGAAAAAAAAGGGATGACAAAGGAAGAAGAAATGACGACGATGATTGAAATACTAACAGAAATGTCTTTAAAAAAGTAACAAAGTAAATAAGGTATGAATTTTTAAAAAGAAAATAGCTTATATAATGAAAATAAAGAATTATTGGGGAAATCAATTAGAAGCATATTACTAATAGAGAACACCTATAAACAGTCTTCTTTTCTCTCCCCATACACGTACCTATATACATACATATATTCAAAGGATAAAAAGGACTTTAATCACTCGCAAATGCTGGCATTACAGTCAAGGAATAAATAAGATCAGTTACATGAGTAAATATATGTGAGACAGAGTGTAGTGTGAATCAGTTAGAGAAGGTGAAGTAGAATAATTCAGAGAGGAATAAAAGCAAATGACGATAACGTATCCTACACTTGGCTGGTAATCGATAGTTACTTCTTACACTCTATTCCTTATACCCATAATCTAACCGTTTTTATTCGATTGTTGTTTCTTCATTTCTTTTGATTATTGTACCCCACTTATTATACAAGCAATTTTCCATTCTTATATCTCGTACACATATTTATTCAATTACTTTCACTAATAAAGTTTGGAGTAAGCATCCACATGTATCAGCTTTCTTTCAGAAATTAAGGAATATTGCCAGTTTCAAGGAACTTGTTGTTCTTAAAAGAATGAGGAAATGATAGAACTGCCTTGAAGTTTCATATTTTTGAAAGGAAAGACATTAAAAAATATGTCAAGAATTGTTGAGTTTGCACCAAATTTTTGGCTAATGAAAGTGTTAAAATAATTAGCCCACCTGAAGTTGGATTCTGTTCTAACATTAAGGAATGTCTAACCATTCTTTTGTTGTAAGAAAACTGACAGCGATTTAATGCAACGTAGATGCTTCGAGAAAGAACTTAAAATGTCATATCAAATTCTTGGAGAATTTTACATCAATTATATCCAGTACTTAGAGTACGTGTTCTTCCTCTGTAAACACGTTATTTTTTGCTTGCAACAATCATTTATATTAAAGCATATCCGTGGCGATGCCATCACTAATCGCCTTTTCTAATTTGCTGTCTAGCTACCCTCCAGTCTATATTTCTTTGTCGCCACTTCTGTCATTTCTTCTGTTGAATTTTTGATCTTGGTTGAAGTTTTCTCGTTTGAGAAAAACCGAATCAAATCTTTTTCAGCTGGATGCTGGATTTTTCGGTTTGTTTAAGAGCCTTTTAGATATGATGTAGTGATTTTCTTTTGCTTTTTCAGACAAATTGACCATTCCTCATCATATAACACTTGTATCTGATGTCTTCATGGACAACATTTCTGACTGTTCCTTCTGACACATAGAGATCTTTTGCAATTGACCTCATGGATTTTCTAGGATTGTAATAAAAGATCTCTTGAACTAGCTGGATAAATTAAGGAGTTCAGAGCGTTTAGAATGCTTTTAAGGCTTTGATACTGGTGATAGGTTTCCATCTTCAGTCCCTCGCTCCTTACAAACTTTATAGACGAAAGATCTGGCAACTTTTAAAGACGAGATATTTCTAAATCGCTATGCTCAGCCTTTATAACCACAATAACAGTATGCCTCTTCATTTCTTGAGTAAACTGAGGGTCTGACATTATAATTTTCTGAAAGAAAGATTATACAGAGTTAGTAAAACATGCAGCAAAAAGGTATGTCCTGAAATACCTTACGCACCCTGTATATATATATATATATATATAGACAAACACACGCACACATACACAAGCACCTATACAGGTATATATGTTATACATGCATCTCTCTCTCTCTCTCTCTCTCTCTCTCTCTCTGTATATATATATATATATATATATATATATATATATATATATATATATATATATATATATATATACATATAGGTGAGAGAGAGAGAGAGAGGGAGAGAAAGTCTATAATTCCTATCGATATGAAATACCTCTCTTTGTCTCTCACTTAATTCAGCTAAATGTTTTGCACTAACCGCATTTAATTTGGGTACAGGGCCTTACAATTCTGAGAAATTTGGGGACTAACTACTAGTCCCATATAATTGACTACTTCGCTATTTTATCGAACCTAGATTGACCAAATCTAAAATTGGTCGCGGCATCATTTGGACTCGTAAAATAATAGAAGCAATTCTACAGTACAAAAGAGTGAGAGACCACTCACCACCCTCTGAATGCCCTGTAACAATGATTTACATCATAGTCATTAAGCCTTACACATGTAGCGAGCGTTTAATTGCTTCGATCGATTCAGTACTTGACTAATAAATTTTGGGAACCCTGAAAGGATAAGCGGTTCAGTCGGATTAAGCGTGTCATATCACCAAAAGAGTTTACGTATTTGTGCTTTACACATTTATTTCTAATCACAAACGTAGCTCATTGTCCTTCCTCTGGCTAACAACCTATTTACACACACACACACACATATAGATGTCTCTGTGTGTGTATATATATATATATATATATATATATATATATATATATATATATATATATATATATAATCTAAAAATAGGATAAAATCTTTATAAGAAGTTATCAAGTAGTTAGCGTGAGAAACCTCATAAGGGAATAATTAATATGTATATATATATATATATATATATATATATATATATATATATATACGCGCGCACACACACAAATATATATATACATGTAAACCATCCAAGTCTTGCAGATGTGTAGTAGCTTAGGAAGTACAACTGATTTGTACACTTCAACTTGGTGACCAGCCTAATGCCTCTCCTCTCCCACACTGCTTCACGTAGCTACTCGAAGGCTGAGCATCCTTTCGTGATGCGCATGTCGACTTTATCGTGAATGTTCACGGATCTGGGGAGTATGCGGCCGAGGTAAGTGAATTTATCAGCAAACTTCAAGGAATGTATATAATTCTGCAGTGTATGGTAGTTCAGTGTGCTATCGTGCTAAATCTACAAATCTGAATATACAAGAGTATACATATATGTGCATGTATGTACTTTTGTTTGTGTATATTATATATTTTCATTTATATAAAATGTTAATTCCTAACTGTAATCATTATTGCTATTACATTTTCGTCACTCTACTGAAGAAATAATCATACAACAATATTATGTCTTTCTGCAATAGATCTGGTGCCTGTATAATGTAATAACTGTTGTCAGATAGATGCTGTCGCTCTGAAAATGCAAAGCAACAATAATTTCAGCAACATCATCGGTAACAACAACAATGATGATCAACATCAACAGCAAACATTTGTGTCGTATTGATGGAACCAATTCTCTTCATAGTAACGAGAACAGCCATAGCACAGACTTAATATCAGTTATCTAAGCAGTTTAATCATCAAGCATGAACAGTACCGAAACAACAGTAGGCAACATCTAGCGGCAATAAGCCAAAGAATATGATGGAGTCGGAATATAATCGTTCAACTTGTTAGAAAGAGTAGCTAAATCCAAAATTTTACGTCAAGTCACATCTTACTCTGTTAAAAAAGACTATAATACATTGGATAATATAGTCCAGTATGGTACACCATATTTAACTATAAGGTAAAAAGTTCCTGGTAAGAAATTTTTATCTCAGTTCAGTGCTTATTAGAGCAGATCTTGTGTTTTAACATTTTTCTGGCCAAATGAGGGTTCAAAATGATTGCAGTACATATCAGCAAACTTTCCCGAAATCAAAATACATGTTATCAAAATGATGGTAAATATCAGATCGTGTAGTGCGAGATGAAATCAAGTTTCAATGAAAGATCAGATGGATTTGGCTACAACGTTTCTTTGTTGAGGATATATTGAATATCATAATCCGGGTACATACTTCGGATGGATAAATATGAGCAGATTGGGGGTATTAAAATATCCGCACCTAATGAAGAAGGAATCAGAAACTTGCAGGATTATCTTTGTTATGGAACACTGGTACACACAATGTATCATTATGTTTCATACCCAAACGAAATCCTGCAGTCAGACTTTCAACTGCTATACTTTTTACATGTTGTATTTCACGGCAATTTGTATTACTAATTGTTATATATATATGTGTGGTCAATATTTGAAGTATTTTGTACTTCTATATATGATATTTACATACGTAGTAGCGTTCGAAATTTGTTTTACACTACATGTTATTATATAGTTATCTATTCATCACCGCACATAATTTTATGATGCTTGGATTTTCGTTTCTGAATGTCTTATTAGATTTCGTATGAGGAGTATCGCCAGATTAGTTCATGATACTACAATGAAAGAATTATTAAGGAATTAATCATGTTAGATCGATATGAAGTACTGATCTGGCACACTCAGAATATATGCAATTGTTTTATTTCGTTGAAAGGTAAGGTAGGCTTAGGATAAAAGATATGCCATTCTAGACCATACATTATTTTAAAGATAAATGTAATTACTTTATCCAACGTTTTAATACTGTGTTGTAGCTTCGTCTCAGGTCAAGCCTTATTGGAGAGATCTATTAAAGTCATTTAACTTTGTTTTGTTTCCGACAAACTATATGCATGCCTACAATACCCAGCATCTTTTTTTCTTAGTTATGACAATAGAGTGTAATTTGAGTTAGATGCAGCTTCTGTTTCTAAGTAATATGTATACATATATACACACATACATATTTGCATACATTATTTGTACGTGTGCTTGTACGTCAGTAAGTATCATCATAAAACGTTAAACGGGATTAGAAATAAAACGTGTTATTTAAGTATTGAGGTATTAAGGCCAACATAGCAAAATTCAGAAACTATCATGACTATAAACATGATACATAGTGAAGCAAATTACAGTCAAATATTGACCATACATATACACATAACAGTAATACAAAATGCCGTGAAATACAACATATGTAATAGTTGAAATTTTGACTCGAGGGTTTCTTGAGCATTTAGCAACAATGTAGTGGCTGTTTCAGTGTTCCATAACAAAGTGCACTTTTCTAATTATTTATTCATCAGGTGTGGGTCTTTCAAAACGCTAATCAACTCATCTTTTTTTCCAACCCAAATGTGTAACTGGATTAAGATCGATATATCCTTCATGGCTGTGATCATGCAATCTCCATTCAAGTTCTCGAATCCCACCCGTCTCCCCTCTTCTCAACCTTGTTACGTTCAAATATTGATTTTTCATTGAAACATGGTTAATTCTATTGTAGGGAAAAACCCTCCTGTAGACCTAAATCGTTGGAACGAATTCAATTACTTCGATTCATTACTAGTCATTCACATGGTCCATTTTGTATCGTATATAAATTTTCCGTTTTTTCCTGAAAGAGAAAACAAGACATATCTAGACTTTTATGCCTTTGTAAAACTGAAATAAACTTACGCTTACCAGCTTCTTTATGATGCCTAGGTCTTTTTTGATGGCTCCACTTCTTTGATCTTGTATGGGAATCTAGTTTTAATTCCGAAGCATTCAGAAACTGCGAATGATTTTGCTTGGCCACATAACTATCGTGGTTGATGAGCCAGTGGCATCAGCGTATAAAGTTGGGTCGAATGAGTTGATGCACTTAGAAATGTGTATTTATGGTTGTGTGTGTGTGTGTGTGTGTGTGTGTGTGTGTGTGTGTGTGTGTGTGTGTGTGTGCATACATATGTGTGTGTATGTCTGTGTGTATGAGTGTGTGTTTGATAACTTCTGATTTATAGGCCTAGGACCAGCTATTTCGAAGGGACAGGTAACTCGATACTATCCACAGTATTATTTGACTGGTATTGTATGTTATCGGCCATGAAAAGATAAAACAAAGTTATCCTCGTTGTCATTTCAACTTAGAACATTGAAAATCGGAAGAAATGTTGCAAAGAACGCGCACACACACAACACACATGCATAAACATACACACATACATTACACAAACACACATATATGTACATACACCATATGTATATATGTATATATAGATATTTCTTCATATATTATAACTTATATTTCCGACCAACCGCCAAATAATCAATAGAAAAATTGAATTTTAATTCTCAGATTTTATTTCGTGATATAGTGTTTTCCCCTTAGGAAACAATCCACTCTTGCGAATGTAAGTCTTAGCTTTCAAAACTTTATCGACTTTTAAGAGATAAATAATTTTGGTGGTACCCGTAAGATTTAGATTCCTGAAATATGAGGAATGATATCGTATGTAGCTATTTTTTGAGTCACACTTCTCTTTTTGTAACGCTAAATTCTCTCATTTGGAAAATATGTATGTCCGTAGTTTTCGGTACATAACCATATTCAGTGAAGACCATGCTATACATAAAAGAAAGGAAAAGATGTCCGCAAGTGCGTCAGTAACATATGGTATTTGCTCATTTTCATTAGCATTTTAAACTTTACGAAACACATTGGCAAACGATAACACGGGAATAGTTTTGAAATAATTTCTGTTGAATTTGCTGTTTAACTGGATTTACACTAAAATCGTTTAGGATAAAGGCTAAAGAGCTAGAAACGCAGCGTTTGGGAATCCGTGATTAGGGGTAGCACTAGATAGATATAGTGTTTTTACACCTTTTTAACTTAACAGACAATTGTTTCTCCACGCTGACCGCAGTGAATTTGACCCTAGAAGTTGAAATATGTCACAAATATATTTTAACTATCTTAAAGTTCGCTTATCCCTAAACACAGCTTGTTGCTTATATTGTTGTAATATACATAGCACAGCAATATATATAGATATATATACAGAAACGTTAGCACGGAGGGCGAAATGCTAAGCGGTATTTCATCTGTCTTTATGTTCTGAGTCCAAATTCTACCGAGGTCCACTTTGCCTTTCATCCTTCCGGGGTCGATAAATTAAATATCAGTTGCGTACTGGGCTCGATCCAATTGACTGCTCACATCCCCAAAATTTTCAGGTCTTGTGCCTAGAGTAGAAAAGTATGTATCTATGTGTGTGTATGTATGTGTATATATATTTAGATAGATAGGTGGCTATATATATATATATATATATATATATATATATATATATATATATATATATATATATATATATATATACAAGTATATGCATGAGAAGAAATACATAAAACAAAACATACAAATCTACACGTATACATACATACATCCATACATCCATACATCCATACATACATAAATACATACATACATACATACATAAATACATACATACATACATACACACACATACATGCATACATACATACATACATACATACATACATACATACATATATACATACATATGTATGTCAGAGGGGCAGATCAGTGTGGCTAGACTACAAGAAGGCCTTTGACTCTGTTCCCCACTCATGGATGCTAGTAGCCCTTCAGCTTGCTAAAGTTCCAGTGAGAATAGTCAAAGCCATAGCTGACCTGACTTCATCGTGGGCTACCATCTTGACATTAAACAAAAAGTGTGAGTGTATTATCACTGACAGGATACAGTTTCGCAAATGCATATTCCAATATGACAACTTCTCTGTTTACACTTTCTGTAAACTCCTTGTCATTCATACGAAGGAAGTCGGAAGGATATCTCACTAGTTCGCAAGGAATGCCAAAATTACACACTCTTTGTTTGTGGATGACTTAAAACTTTTTGCAAAGAATATGCATGAGATGGAAAAGCCTTGAGCTAGTTACAACATTCTCAAAGGATGTAGGGTTGGAGTTTGGTCAGGATAAATTATGTTATATGGTTGTGAAAAAGGGAAACCTATAAACCAGACTAGTAACATCTCCATCAATGATTTGACTGTTTTCGCTGTATCTGACAAGGAATGTTACTGGTATCTAGGGGTGAATGAAAATATATCTTACAATGGCACTTGTAACAAAACAAGTGTCACTAAAGACTGTTACAGCCGAATAAAGACAATTTGGACCTCAGAACTCTCTGCATTCAATAAAACAGTGGCCCACAATGTGTTTGCAGTGCCAGTACTCATACCAACATTTGGGCTGCTCGATTGGACGCTTGATGAGATCCGATCCATTAATGTGAAAACCCCCAAAAATACTAACAAGCACACATAATTTCCATATAAACAGTGACGTAGATCGCCTCTACCTAAAACGAAAACAAATGCCTCATATCTCTTCGGTGACATTCTTTGAACACCAAGTGTCGAAATGCATCCCTTGACCAAGTTTGCATATATGAGGCTGATAACACCATAAGACTTGGAATGTAGCTCCTTGAACAAAACTCTTTGTCTGATAACTTAGAATACATGCCCAAAGACGTTGCAAGACTCTACCGCAACGTATCATCAGATGAAAGGATGAGCCTATATGAGCAGGAGACTATGCACGGATATGTCAGTAGAAAGCTCCGTGACGATAGTAACATCGATCATCAAAGCAGTTTATCACGTACGAATAGCCGGATTACTACCTCCCACTTTGAAGGGTATGCGTTTGCAATCCAGAAACAGGAAATATCAACCAATTACCGGATGCACAAAAGGGGACAGGGATGCAGGAAATGCAATAAAATGAGACAACCGATGTAGACATTCCGGAGTTCACCCACATCATAGGAAGTTGTCCAAAAATATCATCACGGTATTATCTACCGATGAGACATTATGTTGTAGCTAGGACACTCTATAAGGAAATCCGTCGGAAGGATAATCCCGCGGACAACGAAATGAGAACCCACAATATGGTAGAAGCCATAGCCAACCATAATAAAAAGGTATACTGGTGGAATGTCCCAGTTAAGATCCCAATAAAATGTAAGCACAACAGACCTGAAATAATGATTGGGATAGAGAAGAGAAACTGTAGAGTTGTGGCAATTGGCTGCTTAGAGGATGTTAACATAAAGCTAAAGATCAGTGAAAAAGAGAACACCTATGCTGAAATATTGAGAAATCTGCAGGGACTTTATCCAGATTCCAAGTTCAGGTTTATACCTGTAATTATTGGGGCCCTGTCTAAATACCAGTCTTGAGAAATTAGACTTCTCAAAACTAGAAAGGAGAAAGCTAGTTCGAATGGAACTGTAAACATCTGTAAAACTTTCCAGAAGTTTATCATTTAAATATATATGAGCATGTGTATGCATGGAAATATATACATAAAACATACAAATCTGCACATACATACATACATACATACATACACACATACATACATACATACATACATACATACACACATACATTCATGCATACATACATACATACATTCATGCATACATACATACATACATACATACATTCATGCATACATACATACATACATGCAAGCAAAAATACTTTGTTGATGTTGAAATTCCAATGAAGGAGCCTTGGATCTAGGTTAGAAACCGGTTCTTTCTCTATTGGCAAGAAACCTTGAATTAAACCGAATAATGACATACATAATTAATTCAAATAATATTTGAGTTTTATGAAGCCTAAATGTTAACATTGAGAAATTTTGAATTGTTTCACATTTTAGATCACTTCCATTTTGTTAAGTCTTTAATACTATGCGCCAAGTGATTTTTCAATGTTAATTCCTAGTAACACTTTGTAATGAGAAATGTATTGGAATAGTGAGTGACCGACGGGAAAACTGAAAACAATTACGTTTATGTTCTCAAATGAAATACAAATTTGTATATAATGATACAATAACCCCCGCACGCACACACAAATATACGCATGCATACACACACACAAACACACACACACATACACACAAACACATATACAGACTTACATAGGTACTTACGAATAAAAATGTACGCGTATGCGTCTGTGCGTGCGAGTCAGAATGAATTTCTGTATGTACGTAGAAAATGGACAAATGGCAAAGAAGTTTACTTCGCAACCACGAGGTCCCGGGTTCAATTCTATTGTAGGTAATTTGGGGTCAATATTTTCTATAGGCACGGAGCACCCACTAACCTTATGAATGATTTTCAGAAAATATTGACAGGAATACCTGTTCATCGATGGACTCTAAAATAATTGAAAATGTACGTCATGCCACACACTCTGCCATACTTATTCTGTATGAGAATTAAATCAAGGGTACGCGTATCTATAGGATGCTCTTCCACTTACAAGTTACTTCAAGAGCAGGTAATTCAGTTGATCAAACAAATGGATTCTAAACTACACGTCGAATGACGGATGACCACTACGACTACCACCATATAGTTACTGCGGAACACTGATGACGTGAATGCAGGATTATATAATGTCTCAACTATTGGTATATAATAACGACGGCAACTTAAAACTCGTGTATGTACTATAAAGCAATGAATACCATACCTGTTTTCAGTATGTGAATATTTGTGTGTGTGTGTGTGTGTGTGTGTGTGTGTGTGTGTGTGTGTGTGTGTGTGTGTGTGTGTGTGTGTGTGTGTACATGTCTTACCAACGAACTTATCAGAACAGCTCATTACAAATCTATTAGCACCTATTTATTTATAAGAGAAAAATTATCATTAAAGAATTCTTGTAGAAAACATCTAAATTACTAATTAAATTGGATTTTTACTCTAATTATAACTGAAATTTGTGCTTTGTCTGAAATATGCCGTATATGTGTGTTTAATGTTAGCGTGAATGTATAGTAAATTATCTCATTAGGAATTTTGATTTACTTCGAAATTAATTACTTATAATTAATTACTTTTATATTTACTGAATGAGTTGACCCCTGTAACATACATTTAAAGTATACGCTATTGAGTTTCATTTTTATTTATTGGTGTACAATATTCACTTGGCTGTAGAAAATTTATTACTGTCTTTTTCATATTCATTGTTTCTAAGGTGTAGGTTAGTTCTTTCGTTTATCTCATCTTTATGATATGCTTTTATGCCTTTCAGTGAATAAACTGAAGGTTTCGTTGAAAGATCAAGGTTAAAATAGAGTAATAAATGCGTATTCTTTGATGAAATTATTCTATGCAACAATATATAAGAAAGCAATCAATAGAACTTAAAATCGCCTTCCCTCATAATATATTTTTTGTAGTGTTTATCTCGAGTTTTATTATTAAACAGTTCATTGAACTTGAATTTTATATTATTGGATAGATTTCAAGCAAGAGGCTGTACATATAAGCTGCCTCTACGGCCATCCTATTTCCGAGAGCGGTCAGCTGGCAATTTTTAAGGATTCTCTTACACAGTTAGTTGTATGACGAGAGGAGCAGGACACTATATGAGGAAAGATAAGACATGAGACTTCTGAATTGCGAGTACCTGTGGGAAGAAGACATGAAAGCGACCGGTTACGGGAAGCGTAGTACATGCAATAGCAGTAGAAAAGAGAAACGGTGTATTTGTGCGACGAAGATTTTAGTGCATTGTCAGTTGATTTCATACCAATGAGGTGGATGGCTTGATCTCAATGGCAAGATATCTGTTTGACTTACATATGTTGTATATATACATGCGTACATACATGCATGCGTATACATACATACACACTTAAACGCATGCACATACGCACACATACGTATGTGTGTGTTTGTGTGTGAGTATGTGTATGTGTGTGTATGAGGAAGTTGCCCTAAGTTCTATGCCACAATGTAGTATCTTGGGCAACTGTGAGTTTCTTTACTTCCATCAATCTATACCTAAGGAGTGAATTTGAATGGACAGCAGCAATATAGAAGTCTGACAGATGGATCGTAGCTGTAACTGAAACTACACAGCTTTACCGCACACTGTTTCTCAGCGTACTTGAGAATTCCGTCAAAGGTACGTGCATCTTCGGAATACTCAGCCACTTATACATTAAGTCAATAGTAGGTAATTCAATTGACGGAACAACTAATACCTACACATCGATCGACTGAGCTCCACAAATGTTTAAATGTTATAAGTTATATGCAAGAACCATCTGCTGGTAGGTTGCATCGTATGATACAAAGAATATTCAGGTTTGTATCCATTTTAACATTATTGAAAAGAAATATTGGATTATTCAACGTTATTTACAAGTAAATAAAGATAGAAAACACATAAACCTTGACTCACCATCAGTATATAACATAATACACATAATACTTATAGTATAATATATATATATCTGTGTGTGTGCATATGTGTACATGCGTCTGTATTCATATATATGTATAAGCAGTGCTTGCAGGTATATTTTAGATATACGGTGTACGTGCTTTAGCTTCCTTTTTTTTTTTTCCTTTTGTATGAGTAAAGTGTATATTTACAATATAATATTTCTTCAGATGTTTTATATATACAGAAGTGGCAGACACTCTCTAGAGATTAGCCAGTTTTAATATATTATTGTTATCTTATATAAAATTTATGACGTCTAAGAAATGCTTTCTAAGAATTTTATTAATTGAAGTGTGAAAATATTGTGTTTTTATCGATTGAATCTTTTACTAAATACTCACAAAGTGTTGTGGTGAAACTTTTTTTCTTTGTATTCCATCTATACTTTAATGTTTCACACAACCTTCATCTCGTGTTTTAGAAAATAAGCCCTTGTTTCATGATTCTATGCAATTAAGCAGATAACTGTCCAAGTAGCAACCATCCACTCAATAATCACTTAATCTTAAGATTACTTACGAAGCTTTATATTATTTTCTGTTTTATGTTTCTATCTCATCTCCTACATACTCTGTATCTATAATACTTTTCCCCCTCTTTCGTTTTATTTTTCACTACTTTCTTCCAACTCAACGCATCATCTGAAAACAAGTCTCATTAACAAACCACATGCGCACACCATACTTCAGGCAGACTTTTATTTTGTGCAGATGATTGATGAAGTAGAGTGCTGCAGGGAGATACATTAGCCCTTCATAACAGTCAATGAACAAGCAGCCGCTGGCATTGCTTCTCCTTTCTACTTTTGCACTTCACACAAAGGTGAGAAATTGCTCGCCAAATCTTATGGGAGTCATTTTCCTGGCTTGGAAAGTCCGCATAGATAATATCTACCAACATTGTTTTCGCAATGTTTCAAGATCGTTGCTAGTTTGAAAGGATGAGTAAGTCGTTTGACAACTGTGCCTAAACAAACTTTGGTCGCCATCGATCATAAGATAGTCATAATGTATTTGAAAACAACGTGCATATTTCAATTACGTAACAAGACATATTTGTTCAAAATTTGCTGACTTAAGCAATAACAGATATTGCCAACGCATATTTTCAAATACACTCATACAAACATAAAAATGTTTTTACTTTTATTTCTGTCGGTAATAAATTTGATAACATTATATAGAGTTTGTTTTGTTGAACAAGTTTAATCACTAATTAGATTCTAGTTCGTGTAGTGAAACTAAAATAATGGTTTCGTGTTAAAGCGAGACCTACACTGTTATATTCAGTCTTAATTTTTATATTTTTAGTATTTTTTTTATAATCATATTATAACTATATTAAATTTTAACGTTTTTTTTTTTGTTCAACGTATACTATCTGGTCACTGATATTTTGCGTCTGTGTATCGAGGGAAATATGATATAAAACTTTTATAAAGCATCTCAATATGGAAGGTTTCATGTTTTCAAATCTAAATAAGATTTTACAGCACTGAAATATTGAAATTCGCAATATCGTTGAGATATCATTTAAATTTCATATTATCGCAAGCGCAAACTGCCTGCTAAACTACAGAGAACTAATAATAATATTTCAGGGTGAATATGTATGATGTGGATATTTGATACATCGCTGTGAACATCCACAAGGCACGAGCATAAAAAGAACTGGCGATTGTTTTGGCTATTATTGCAGAAACTAAGGTGAATTTTTACGTAATGGTTAGAATGTGTGTGTGTGTGTGTGTGTGTGTGTGTGTGTGTGTGTATGTGTGTGCGTGTGTGTGTGTGTGTGTGTGTGTGTGTATACACACCCCAGTTGTAGGGTTACCATATTCCGTTACGCACTCATAATATACAACCAAGCATATTAAATATTTTATAAGTCAATACTGTGTCCTACTGTGTTAGCAGTGTTATAAAATCACTCTTTAAGGTTATCTCTACATATTTTATACAGAAACGATAGCTAGCACTGATGTATTACGATGTGTCGTATTCGAAAGCGTCTAATGTAAACAATGCAATCGAAGATGGCAAAAATACGTAATGGGTGTTGATGTATATTTCAGTAGTTCTTGTTCCTTCTGTAACAACACATCCAACCCATCAAGCATGCACAAACTCATTGCTTGAATACCCACTAAAATATAGCTGTATAACACTATTGGATATATCAAACACATTCCTGATATGTATCGATTGCTTGGTAAAAAGATACGGTGGCCCACCAAGTTGACTCTATTGTATTTATTCCATTGGATTCCTCTTCTCAACCTATATTTATCTACAGTCGTCGTTTCCTTAGAGCTCTCGATATATTTTAATTCTGGTAGCTGCAAAGAGTGAAATCTACTGAATAAGTCTATTGTTTGTGAATATATAGTGAAACTATTTGCTATTTATAGTAGAGTCAGTTTGTTTTTTCTTTTAACTTGCCGTGAAATGTTCTGATGTGTAGATTGTTTGTTATGTCACAGTTCATTTGTGTATGTAGATTTATATATATTCTTTCTTTTTCCTTTACTTGTTTCAGTCATTTGACTGCAGCCATGCTAGAGCACTTAAAGTATTTTAGTAGAAGAAGTCATCCCCAGAGCTTATTCATTGTAAGCCTAGTACTTAGTATGTCTCCTTTGCGGAACCTCTAAGTTACAGGGCTGTCAAGCGATGCTTGCTGGCAGGACAAACACAGACACACAAACACCTACATACATACTCATATATATATATATATAAACACACATGCACACTCACACATATACATAGACAGGTACGTATGTATGCATATATAGCGTGTGTGTGCGTATGTGTGTGCGTATGTGTGTGTGTGTGTCTGCGTGCGTGCGTGTGTATGTGTGTATATGAGTGTGTACCCATATATTCTAAACGTCCTTTTTAAGTTAAGGGAGTATTGCATAGACTCATATCTAATGCTAGAGAGAGAGAGAGAGAGAGAGAGAGAGAGAGAGAGAGAGAGAGAGAGAGGTGGAGGGAATTAGGGACCAATGAAAGAACGCAATAATCCAACTGGGCTATTTGTATGGATTTTCAGTGAATTAACCAATATCTATTTTTAATTCTATATCGAATTCAGTGCTGCACTGGTACTTTTTATTGTATCAATAAAGTTGATTTCGGCGGATCTTGAATTCAAACTCTGATGCAATTATGCATCTGCCAAACTACAGTTCTTATAATCTTTTCTACTCTAGGCACAAGGCCCGAAATATTGGGGAGGGGAAGTCGATTACACCGACCCCATTACGCAACTGGTACTTAATTTACCGACCCCGGAAGGATGAAAGGCAAAGTCGACCTCGGCTGAATTTGAACTCAGAACGTAACGGCAGACGAAATAACGCTAAGCATTTCGCCCGGCGTGCTAACGTTTCTTATTTCTTTATTGCTCACAAGGGGCTATACATAGAGGGGACAAACAAGGACAGACAAAGGGATTACGTCGATTGCATTGACCTCAGTGCGTAACTGGTACTTAATTTATCGACTCCGAAAGTATGAAAGGCAAAGTCGACCTCGGCGGAGTTTGAACTCAGAACAAGCTGCAGACGAAATACCGCTAAGCATTTTGCCCGGCGTGCTAACGATTCTGCCAGGTCGACGCCTTACCCACAGTTCTCATGATAAGAAATCGACAATACACGTAAATACATTGAAACAAGAATAGTTTAAATATTTATCAGGGGCAGATATTGCCGGCTATGAGGCGAGAAACTACAATATTATCTACTTAATCTCACCATTGGGATGTTCTTAAATAATGTACTTGTACAATTGAAATATATTATTTGGTCTGCACAAGTTGGCATAACGAAAACTAACATTATTCTTGTCTAATTACTTGATTTCTATATCTCCAGGGCTATTGAAATTTATTTACCCATGGATTTCAAACAAGTTTTTTCTTGCTCTTAACAAATCGGAACAAACTGGATATTTGTTGGTTTGTTCCGGTTAGAGTAAATAATTGTAAATTTTCCCTTAAGGAGAAAATAAATTGCAGAAAACGGAAGAAAATAAATAATCAAAGATAGAAAAAACAGAAAAAAAAATTAATTTACTGATGACTTTTTCTTATGAAGTCTCTGTTTGTTATATATTTGGGAGAATTTTATATACATACATATACATATATGTATGTGTTTGTATGTATATATATATATATATATATATATATATATATATATATATATATATATATATATAAGTGTCTACATATATATGTATAGGCACACACACGCACAAGCACACACACACACACACACACACACACACACGCACACACACATATACGTATGTCTCAGCATGGGCGCAATCAAATGGATGAAACAAGTAAAAAGAATAAAAGAATATACAAGCATATACGCATACACATGTATACATGCATATATATAAACAATCATACACACACACACATATACCCGCACATAAATGCTTGTTTTTATGATTTTTATCAATACTTTGCAAACAGCTTCTAGGATATTAATGACATAAACTGTTTTGTCTATAAGAACAATTTAATTAACTTCAACGTATTTAACACGATAAGGCTCAACTGGGTTCAGTAAATACCTTGGAAATTCTAAGGTAATACCGAGCGATTGTTGCATTCAATCTATACATCATTTCCCACCATAAAAGTTTTGAGGAATATAATGTTTCTGACGGAAATTTGTAGCTCTGACGAAAATATGGAAAGTATCGAAAACAAATTTGAATTTTGTTAATACTAATTAAACACAGAATTAGAAGCCTTGACCTATGCAGTAGGTTTCAGGGCTAAATATATCAGCGCAAAATGTATTTGGCCTTGATTGAATTTATATAGATGTGTGTGTGTGTGTGTGTGTGTGTGTGTGTGTGTGTGTGTGTGTGTGTGTGTGTGTGTGTGTGTGTGTATACATATATAATATTATACGCACGCACACACACACATATATGTACGTATATAAGGCGGCGAGCTGGCAGAAACGTTAGCACGCCGGGCGAAATGCTTAGCGGTATTTCGTCTGCCGCTACGTTCTAAGTTCAAATTCCGCCGAGGTCGACTTTGCCTTTCATCCTTTCGGGGTCGATTAAATAAGTACCAGTCACGCACTGGGGTCGATGTAATCGACTTAATCCGTGTGTCTGTCCTTGTGTTTCCCCTCTGTGTGTAGCCCCTTGTGGGTAGTAAAGAAATAACATATATGCACGTATGAAGTATATAATTCAAAATATTGTTAACATTATGATCATCCAAAGAGCACACTTTCCTCTAGTAGACTCAGCCCCTGAAAAGGGGGTGAAAATAGCTACGCTTCTAGCGGTCGATAAGCAACTATGATTCAGTTTAACGACATAGCCTACGACAATCACCATTCTCTTACTGAGCATTTTAATCGGAACTATCAACGCTGAATTCGAAAGAATTAATCACTGATGCTCCCACCCTTCATAACTTCATCACTCTATCATCAAGTGTGATATGAATCAGTAAAAACAGGAATAAATATAAATCTCATGGAGCAAATTATCTAAACTTGATGATTTCCTATTTGTTCAAGCACTCACTGCTTCTCGTTTCTCAGATGCCTTTATTGACTTTCCGTAAAGATACACCTTTTGGCCTAAGAATCATAGCAGGTGATAAAGGCGCCACTCAAGAAAAATACTGCTCCACAATTGAACTTATTTACTTATTAAGCCTCTTTCTATTTTATGCGTCAAAGCCGAATTGCGGTTTTAATGGATGTTGCTTTCTGTAAACCAAGCTCATCGTGTTTTAGAGCACACAGTTTGTACCTTTCATGTGCCGAGCGAAATAAATGGGGAAACGCTATTTTTATTTATAGCAATCTGGATGCGATCCCTTAATTAATAGTCACCTCAAGTTTACCTATTTCTTCCCTCTGTCCAATCTAACCAAATCTGAATTGCATTAACCACATCAGATATTGTTTATGATTTACCCACCCAATCTGCACTTAACTAACTCGGTAACGCATGATCCCTCATTTCAGCCACAGAGTGTAAAATTTCTATTCACCACCCCTTATCATACTTAAATTGATCTTATAGATCATGTACTTGTGGTTTATGTAACCAGTAATTGAAATTATGTAGCAGTATTCAAATATTCCGTTTGTGTCTTTAGTTCAGAGCTTTTGTGCTATTGTTGGCTTTTGCGTGACTTACCGTTTTGGGCTATGGAGATACTTTTCTCTCCTTTTATGAGTTTATACAGCTTCCATTTCCATTTTCAGTATGTCTTTAGTTTCCGTTATCTTTTCTATTGTTTTCTTCGTGTCTAATTCTATTTCTTTCTAAATACAGTTGGCTTCTAGTTTGTAATTTACTGTTTGCGTTTCTTTCTAGAAATATCTTTTTCCTTATATTCCGTTACGAAGCTAATCAGATTTTCTTTGCTTCTAAATATTTTGCTAGGCTCACTGTCATCACTTTGTAATGGGTTTTCTATTTGTATCAAGCCCTTTATTACTTCCGTTAGATTGGTGGTGTGGGATCGACAGAATGCTGTTTTCATAACTAAGCTCTTTAATTCACTTACCGAAAATATTTCTTTACCTTACTGAAGTGATTTCAATTGATTAAAAATTCTTTTAATCTCACTCCTTCAATTACCCATAATATCTCCATGCCGGAGGCATTGCTGAGAATTTCTTCAATTTATTACATTGAAGATGAAGTTTATAACTGGCATGCTAGTGTATTCATAACTTTTCTCTAATGTATAGCATTAATTTTAGTTTTCAATGTTAGTTTGACTTTCCGGCTTCATTGTTTTCTAATTTTCTTACTCATATCTATGCAAGGTATCTTATCGGTTTCATCTTCTCTTAAGTACTTCCAAGGAAACTTTTCTTCTGTTGTCAGTGTCTAAATATGATTTAATAGTCCCAGCGTTAATGAATTTATTTCTAAGAATAGTTTGGCGTATGTCTAACAAACAACTCTTCTGGATATGCGGATTGAATTCATCTGCGGGTTTTAGTACATTCTTCAACTAATATTGCCATTCCTTTTTGTAAATAATTTTAAAACATCCATAAATACACACGCACATACATATATGTATATACTCACACACACGTAAAAGTATTCAAATTTATATGTATGTGTGTGTGTTTGTGCGCCTGAATATGTGTATGCATATACACACATATATGTCCGCATTAATACATGTATACATTTGTAATACGTATATGTATATATATGAAAAAAAATAAGAGAAATACCTCTTTTGATAGTGTTCTCCTTTCATAATTAGAAGCTTATAAATTAATTTATAAAGATTTAAGTATTAAAGTGCAAAAATTATGAGAAAATCCATCTTTATTCTATTAAACCTTGGGAGAGGCATTATGCCGGTAATAAACA
>NC_142929.1:159104361-159109361 GCF_046866305.1 Octopus bimaculoides | reverse complement strand
AGTGTGACAAGGGTGGACTTCGAATTACAGGCACAACAGAAACAGGAAGTAAGAGTGAGAGAAAGTTGTGGTGAAAGAGTACAGTAGGGTTCGCCATCATCGCCTGCCGGAGCCTCGTGGAACTTTAGGTGTTTTCGCTCAATAAACATTCACAGGGCTCAGTTTGGGAATCGAAACCGCGATCCTATGACTGCGAGTCCGCTGCCCTAACCACTGGGCCATTGCACCTCCAAAAAAAAAGTATATGTAACCCCTACCAAATATGGTGAATGTTGTTGGGTTGGTGCATAATTATTGCAGATTTTTTCAACAAATTTTATTCAACAAAAACAATAACATTATTCAACAAAAACATCTTTTAATGACGGTCTGACCGTCTGCCAAGTAAATAGGATGCAGCAATTGAACTAGATGGTGAATATGCTCCAGAATAATCGTTTACAGATGTTTTTGTCACATGTTGTTATAGTTTTTGTTGAATAAAATTTGTTGAAAAAAAGCCGCAGTAATTATGCACCAACCCAATATTTTTTTTCTTCGTGTTCACTTATTCATGTGTGTATACTCACACATACAGGCAATCGCTTGCGTACGCACGCGCACACACACGCACATACACACATATAGAAATACAAGAATAAGACACACACACATATATATATACAAGAATTAAGGAATAGAATAGATAATATCCGACTACACTTAATCAAAACGAGTTAAACATATTTTCGTTGCAAATCTATTAATGTTATATCATCTCAAGAAATGAATCCATGAAGATGATCAAACCGATACCCACAAATACTACGGACTGCACTGTAATCATCCCAGTAATACGGACTATGATATTAAGAGACATATATTTTGTGGAAACGCGCTTAGCGCTGCATTAAAATGTTTATAAATTCCATCTAAGGATTTTTGTTATTATAATTGTATCTATCCTACATTATTTCGGCACAGCTCGATGCCATCTCAAAAACTGGTTCATCAGTCAGCGTTATTAGGCCGTGGTCGGCATAATGGAATAGGAGCTTTATTTGCATATTCAAGAAGTTTCTCATAAACGAATTTTAAATATATATATATATATATATATATATATATATAAACACAAAAAATGATAGTCAATCAACGAATAAATCAGGTACAAGCGTTTCAAATATATATATAATCGGTACTATATTTGATCAACTTAATTCTACAGAAAGGGAGGAATTGGAACGCGTTCTCTTCTTCTCGTAGCTGTATGTTTGTGTGTGTGTGTGTGTGTGTGTGTGTGTGTGTGTGTGTGTGTGTGTGTGTGCGCGCGCTCGTGTGTATGCATGAATATATGTATTTATGTGTTTGTGGGTGCGGGTCTCTATGTGTGCATCTGTGTGTATACATCAGAAGGAAAAGTAGGGCCCATCCCCTTTTTCAGAGAACTTTTCACTAACACCACCAGGATCATCATCATTATCGCAATCGCCTTCATCTTTGTCGTCGCCATCAGTAACTTTAATACCGGAGCATTTAGTTTAAGTGGAAATTAGCCGCTACTTTTTGCAAACTACTCGATGGCATAGACATTCCTCTGTTGATTGTAGTAGTGCTTGTGCTGGTTATATAGGGCGCAGGTGTTGGTTTGAATATAGGGATGTAACGTGGTGGTAGTAGTATATGTGTCATAAGAGCTTGTTGTTTAACATCAAATCTACTATGAAACATTTCGCCTATGATCGGATGCTGTAATTGTCGCCTAGATCCAAGACTAAGCTCTTTGTAATGACTTATGACCAAAGGCATTCCACCCTTGGCCTTACTATTCTTTAAAAATCAGATTCGATAAAGCAGGTGCCAATCAAACACTGGGTGTCTATGAATACTCATTGATAATTCGCCTCTTGCCGAAAATGTTGTAATCAGTCGTTATCAAATTTAGAAATCCTTATTAAAATTTGTGACTCAAATACTATAGAAATGGATTTAGATACCGCTCTTTACATTCTAAGTTCAAATCCAGGAAAGGTCATCTATGTGTTTCGTCTTTCTGAGGTCGAATAAACAAAGTACCAGTCATGTACTTGAATTTATTTCGTTTATTAAACCCATACCCTGTGGGACAAAATAACATGCAGTATTTCTTTTGATTTATTACCTTCTGTGTTCAAATCCGGGTGAGGCAAAACTTTCTTTTTCATCTGCTGAGATACATAAAATCATGTACTAGAATCGATTTAATCTCCTCAAACCTGCTGAAGTTGTGTCTACATCAGAAACCATTGTTGTCATTAGAACTAAGGTGGCAAGCTGGTAGAATCGTTACTGCACCGGGATCAAATGCTGCCGTGGTCGACTTTGCCTTTAATCATTTCGGGGTCGATAAAATAAGTACCAGGTAAATGTAATCGACTTAATTCCGCCCACCAAATTTCAGCCCTTGTGCCTGTAGTAGAAATGATCATTATCTTTAGAACTAGGCGTAGGAGTGGCTGTGTGGTAAGTAGCTTGCTTACGAACCACATGGGCAAGTGTCTTCTACTATAGCTTCGGGCCGACCAAAGTCTTGTGAGTGGATTTAGTAGACGGAAACTGAAAGGGGCCCGTCGTGTATATGTATATAGGTATGTGTGTGTATATGTTTGTGCGTCTGTGTTTGTCCCCCACCCCCAACATCGCTCGACAACCGATGGTGGTGTGTTTACATCCCCATAACTTAGCGGTTCGGCAAAAGAGACAAATAGAATAAGTACTAGGCTTACAAAGAATAAGTCCTGGGGTCGATTTTCTCGACTAAAATGCGGTGCTCCAACATGGCCGCAGTCAAATGACTGAAACAAGTAAAAGAGTAAACGAGTAAAGAGAGTATTGGGGAAAATCGTTACAGCATTCGCAGTTCAAATCACATCGATGCCAACTTTGTCGTTTGTTATACTGGAATCGATGAAATCATTTCCTACAGAAGTTTTGATGTCAGTTGACAACACCATTCTACACAGACGCACACAAAGGATTTCGACCTTCTGCCTATGTAATACATTATTACTAATTATTAGCAAGGGTGTCATACTTTCCCGTTTAAGCTGTTGTTGAAACCAGGGAGTGCTTGGTCGTATCGGCGCTGGAAAATATAGGAAGAAGCAGGTGACTGAATAGGAACTAATAACATTCTGGTTAAGAATTAACACCTTCCAGTTTTATCAGTTTAAATAGCCTTTGTTTGTAGCTAATGTAGCAACAATTACAAACGACAAATGCAGCTGCTGCAGCAGCAACAGTAAGTGCAATCGCAGCAGCTGAAGTAACTGCATCAATGATGAGAGTAACAAAAACAAACACAATAGTAAAAACATCACCAGTTGTAGGAAGAGTGGCGCTGGTCAATATTGCTGTTGTTGGCACTCCGTCGCTTACGACGTCGAGGGTTCCAGTTGATCCGATCAACGGAACAGCCTGCTCGTGAAATTAACGTGTAAGTGGCTGAGCACTCCACAGACACGTGTACCCTTAACGTAGTTCTCGGGGATATTCAGCGTGACACAGTGTGACAAGGCTGAACCTTTGAATTACAGGCACAACAGAAACAGGAAGTAAGAGTGAGAGAAAGTTGTGGTGAAAGAGCACAGCAGGGTTCGACACCATCCCCTGCCAGAGTAACGTGGAATTTTAGGTGTTTTCGCTCAATAAACACTCAAAACGCCCGGTCTGGGAATCGAAACCGCGATCCTATGACTGCGGGTCCGCTGCCCTAACCACTGGGCCATTGTGCCTCCACTGGTCAATATTAACATGAAGATAAACCATCTGAAAATGTATGCTTCATACGTAAGTTACTCCAGGCTTGCTCGCCCAACTAGAAATAGTAGTCATATATCTATAAACCATTCTCTATCTTTTTAAAGTGAATGACGGATTAACTAATGCGCTAATCGATATAAGGAAATACAAGCTGGTCAAGGAAAGACTGTCCTTACTCCTAAGACTCCTAGACTGGGTAAACAACAACTACAGCAACGTCATTAACAAGGGGACTTATTAAAAGACATCAAGGAATTATACAAGTGACAAGCAAAAGATGAAAAGCAAGAAAACAAATCGATCTTCATTGTAATATAATATCTTGTAACACGAAAAAGTATCTTATATTACAACACCAGAAAGAGAGTGAGAGGGGAGAAAGAGAGAGAGAGGGGGGGAGGGAGAGGGGGGGAGAGAGAAGAATTTGTCCCTACCTCGTGTTTCACATCACACTCTAACACCAACATATCATAACAGACAAAAGACGTAAATCATTGTCATCACTTTTAACACCTCAGTGAATTTATACTAAACATACAATTCTAAGTAAATAAACGACTAAACAGAGCCATAACACAATTTACACGTCAATTGGTTCAACTAACGACACGAAAACATCAATACACAACATGTACACACAAACATATACATATACATACACACATACGTAAATACATACATATAAACACACACACACACAAACACATATATATATAGAAGATCCGTTATCAAATATACACCCCACCCATTATTTCACGCGCTTGTTCTGCCTTGTTTCTTTGTGGTCGTATGTCTACGTGCTGGTCACTGGTTATCATACACACTACACTATTACCTCTACCCATAGCCCTTCCTCCAACCATGTCTCAAGCCAATTGCACCCCCCCCCACACACACACGCCTTTGCTATCAATAAATCTTCTAAGAAGTTTCAACGTGTTCGTTCTAGTAGGTCAGCGACCTACTAGAAATAGCAACCAAATATCTCATAAATCAGACACTACTGTTTTAAATAAACAAGAATTACATTGGAAAATCTACTACCCCCCCCCCACACACTTCAGTGTTAATATAACGAATACCCACTTCGCTTTGTTGTACTTTTTCTTATATGAATATATCAACTGTTTGATACTGCACTATCTATTTATTGAACAATAATAAAAATGACGAATGAATTTATTATGCCAACAAGTTTATCTTTAAGACATTGGAACGAA
>NC_142929.1:159089361-159099361 GCF_046866305.1 Octopus bimaculoides | reverse complement strand
CCGACTTATCCCGGTTGATTTTCGCTCCCGTCACCGCTTCGTAGTCTTTCAGCGTCTCGGCGACAAGCTCGATGTGCTCGTGGCTAGACGCTATGACGGTGACGTCGTCCGCGTATGCCGACACGCTCGTCCCGCACCCCAGTTCTCGCGGGATGCCCCTCAGCGTCACCAGCTTCCGCAGTAGTGGCTCGAGAGTCAATACGTACAGGAGCGGCGACAGGGGGCATCCCTGACGAACCGAACGTGCAATGTCGAAGGGTCCCGATAGACGTCCATTGACGCGAACAACCGAACGGATGCCTGTGTACAAGGCAGCCATCCAGCCGCGGAAAACGGGTCCGAAGCCGGCCGCTTCGAGGACGGCCTCCAAGTATCGATGGTCTACCCTATCGAAAGCTTTGGATTGATCCAAATTGATCAGGGCCCCACCCATGCCAGGTTCCTTAACTACCCTCTCTATGATGTAGCGCATCAGATGGAGGTTGTCATGGATGCTCCGGCCCGGCACGGCGCACGTCTGCTCCGTGCCGACCAGTTTCTCGATGACAAGCGCCAACCACTTGGCTAACACCTTGGCCAAAATTTTCATGTCTGCATTGAGCAGAGTGATGGGCCTAAAGTTATCTATGGCGTCCCCCTTGTTTGGATCTTTCTTCAGCAGCGTTACCGCTCCTCGGCTCACAAAACCGGGAATGCTCCCGTTCTGCTGCCAGTTGCAGTACACGGCCGCCAAGACTTCTCCAAACAAGTCTGGCATACAGTTGTAAAGCTCGTAGGGCAGACCATCCAAACCCGGAGATTTGTCCGTCGAGCAACCCGCCATCGCGTCCCTCACCTCCTCCGCTGTGATGACCCCTTCGCAGCACTCCGCCTCTCTTGCCGAGAGTCGAGGCAAGCTGTGCAGGTAGGCACTAAAGTCCACCCTGCCTTCTCGCTCGCCACTCCTCCCGAACAGTCGGGCAAAATGCCGCTGAAACGCCTCGCACATCTTGCTCGGCTCGAGCAATTCGCACCACTGTTCGTCTACCAGAGACCGGATGGTGGCTCTGTTACCCCGCTGCGCCTCCGCCACCCGGGCCTCTCGTGCGGCTCTAACACCTTCATTCCTCAGAGCACGCATCCTTGCCCTGACAGCACACCCTTCGTGTTTAGCATTGAAGTGTTGGTCGAGGGCCAACCTCGCCGCTAAAACGTCGGATGCGATGCCACTTCGCAATGCCTCTTCTAACTTTATCACTAGCTACCCCTCTACTCTGTTCCTCTCTACAGCTAGTGCCCTGCTATACCTTATTGCTTCCGCCCTTACTGCTCTCTTGAGGGCAAACCACCATTTGTTGTTGACGATGGCTCCCGTCAAAGCCCTCTTTACTAACGTGCTAATCCGGTCTCTGAAAACCTGTCTCAACGGGAAAGACGCGTTTAGTTTCCAGTAACCGGGACCCTGCCTATGTGCCTTATCTAAGTCTAGCGTACACGTCACAAGTTTGTGATCCGTGTAGCTGACTATGTGGAACTGTGGACATCCTAAACTATCTCTATCTCTTGTCCTACACACTATCCTATCTAGATACGATCTCGACGACCCAATGCGGTTGCTCCAAGTCCACGTTGGCACATTTGGGTGGTCGAGTCGGTACCTGTCAGACAACTGGAAGCGTCTGAGCAGGTCTATGAGGCCTTTGCATCCCCTTCTAGTTTTGTCACTCCCCACGTAGTCTAGATGCGTGTCCAAGGTAGTATTCCAATCCCCCACTAAAAGTAAGGGACGAGACGTTCCCAGGAATACTTCTAGACGTCGAAAGAAGTCCGACCGACCTGTTAAAGCAGGCACATAAACTGCCAGCAACCGAAAAGCGCCTCCATCGCTGCCGTCCACATCTAGGACAACCAGTCTACCCTCCGGGTCCGTAAATATCGTCTTTACTTGGAGATCCACACTCTTGCGAAAAAGAACCGCCGTGCCACTACCGCCCATCCTCGGCAGACAGGGAGAAAAATAAATGTTAAACTGTCCGCCAAACATGGATTTAGGGCCCGCGGTTCATGGAGTCTGGTCTCACTAATGGCTATGATATCCAAATTGTGTGACTTGATGTCATTTAAGAGGTACCCTTGTTTCCAAGGGGACCCTAAGCCACGCACATTCACACAACCAATCTTCACCATGATTCTATTTATACGTGTGCTTTAAAGCACAAAACAAAAGAACAGAGTGTTACTTGCCGTTAGAAAGTTTTGTTTCCTCCTTGGATTTTTCACCAAGGAGGCTATTGTACAATTTCTTGCACAAATATTTCTGGAATCCCCCTACCGAGTTGGGGTAGAGGGATTTTATTGTGTTGTGTAATGCTGGTGTTACATGAATAATTTTAATGTGTTTTGGCGGTGTTGTACGTGGGTGGTTGTTGGTTTTGATATCGTTATTTGTGATGTTTGTTTTAGAGTTGATGTAATTCATCAACTCTGTGTTTGTACTGTCTATTGCTGTTGGCATTGTTTTTTTTATATTACTATTGGTGTTAGTAGTATTTTCGGGAGATGTGAATCTCCCTGCTTTGTTTGTGTTTGCATTTTGTTTTGTTTTCTTCTTACTGCGCTTCCTCTTTCCTTTCGTAGCTATTTTCCACTCCTCCCCACTCTCTTCATCGGATGATGGGAGATCTGAGGAGTCAGAAAGAGGTAACGGCAAATTTTGTGCGTCTGTGTGTGTTTCTGTGAATGTTTGTGTTGCTGTTTTTATTGATGTTGGCTGCTTGTTATTTATGTGTGGTGTATGTGATATGTGGGAGGGAGAGGCAGTCTTGGAATTTTCTTTTTTTTCTTCTGTTTTTGCAGTTTCTGTTGTCTTTTCTGTTGTGGTTATTGCTGATATTTCTGTTGTTGTTTTTTGTGTTGCTGGTGGTGTTGGTAGTAAGGTTTTTCTGTTGGGGGTATTTGGTAGTTGCTTCTGTTGTTGTTGTTGTTGTTGTTGTTGTTGTTGTTGTTGTTGTTGTTGTTGTTGTTGTTTAGCGGCCAGAGGGCAGTCCTTTTTCAGATGTGCTTCGCTGTTGCATAGGTAACACCGAGGTCGCCTGCCCTCTACCACCACATACAGCTTGTGGTCCTCTGCCAATCTAATGTTTGGAGGAATTTTCTGTGAAGCCTCTTCCGTGATGTGGAGAAGGATTTCCAGATTTTTCCCTCCCCAGTTCTTTTCCTCTCCGACCGTAATCTCCAAAATATTTGCCTCCTCCATTTCCAGGCACACGGCCGATATCAGCCATTGGGTGTCCACCTCCGATGGCACATTTTTTATCATAACTTTGGTCACTCTCTGTCCTAGATAACTCGGTATCATTACCAAGTCATCTGTGCGGAGAGAGAGTGTCGAAAATTGTTTAGCTAAATTTTCATCCAGAAACCTTACTTGCACCGTTCCAAATTTCCTTCCCCAGGTGACATGATTCTGATAAGGCCAAATTTTTCTAAGACAAACTTCAATTTTATCTGTGCTAACATTTTCTACACGTCTGGTTTTTGTGTTTACCAGTTTATAAATGATGCACTTTTTGTTTTTCATTTCTATAATATCTTTTGGGATGTTAATTCTGACATCATCTCCTTCTTTCGTAAGAAGGGATTTTGTGTCTTTTATTTGTTTTTGTGTGAATGTCACTGTTGTTCTTTTTTCCTTTAGAGCATTTGCGAAATTTGTTTTTGTTGTGCTGGCGGACATGTTCTTCTGGATATTTTTGTTTATGTTGGTGTATGTACTGCCTGGTTCAAAGGTGGTGGTAGTGGCAGCAGAGTTTGTTGAACAGGTGATGGTGTCATTGCTGACGACCGATAACTTTACTTCCTTGTTGTTGCTGTTGTTGTTGTTGTTGTTGTCGTTGTTGCTGTTGTTGTTGTTGTTGTTGTTGTTGTTGTCGTTGGTGGTGGTGATGATGGCGTCAGCAGCAGTGGTGCTTACGTCAGAGACATTTGTGACGGTTTTCACGCATGGTTTTGTAACCTTGGTTACAGTTTTGTTTTTGTTGTTGGTGTTGGTGGTGGTGGTGGTGGTGGTGGTGGTGAGAGGGCTGTTAGTAGCTGTACTCACAGTCTTTGTGACGTTTATAGCAACTGCGTTCGTGTCACTGCATGAGCACGCGCTATTCTGTTCTTTTTTCTCTTCTGGCATCTGAAGCCTCGGGAAATGCTTGTCAAAAGAACAAGACAAGCGTTCCAAAATTATGTTTCTCGACATTTTTCAAATGTCAAGAAGGAAATTTTTGTATTTTGCTAGGGCCGAAACTGCCCCTGGGGGTCAATTCCTGCCCTTGAAAATACACACAAATGAAGCCTAGGTGCTTCGCAACAAAATTATTTAAAAATTCCAACAAAATGTGGACAGTAAAAGGTCAAATAAACGTTTACCTTCGCAGCCGATGTGACAGCACGTCCGTGAGAAGAGATAGATAGATAGATAGATAGATAGATAGATAGATAGATAGAAAAACGGATAAATTAAGATAAACCGAAGTATAAACTATGCACGTGTCAGCGTTGCATTTATTTGGAACTCAGCATTCACGTGATGATCCATTGCGGTAAGGCATCCAAATGCAACTGGAACGTCCAATACTGAGACTCAAATAACTCAGGGATCGAAACCAAGATCCCGCGATCGTGATTGCAACCGACCGAGCATTAGGCCACACGCCTTTATATACGTGTGTGTGTGTGTGCGTGTGTGATATAAACACAAACACATACACACACACACATAAACACAGACACAAAGACACATACAAACAGACCTAGAGACACACACACGTATGCATATTTACATGTGGATGAGTGTGTGTGTGTGTGTGTGTGTGTGTGTGTGTGTGTGTCTATTTTTGTATTCCTCAACGATGAGAAATTAACTCTAGAGTTCGATTTATCCTCTCCACAGGTGAGCGTATATTAGGTAGAGTTACTTCCCTTCGCCAGTTGCGAAAATAACGATTTCTTCGATCGTGCATGAAATCATAGCGTTACGGATAAGGTGTAACGGTGAGACAGCAGCCACAGTTCGACATAACAGAACGTACATCGCCACGATTGCCAACACCTCCACCGCTTCCGCTCTTACTACAGCTGCTGCTGTCACTAATACCACTACTACTACTACAAACCTCACCTTTGCTGCTAACACGTTTAGGCATTAACCAGTAATTAATAGAAATAGCAGCTAAATCTCCTAGAGCATGAAAAGAAAACGAGGCATAATGTATAATCTGAGATATGCCATCTGTTGAAAGTAAAAGGTGGTTGTCCCGATTGGAACATATTTGATCATAAACGTTTCAATAACAAATGACTGAGCGTTAAACTACAGCCAATTCAACAAAAGGCGGGGAGCTGACAGACACATTAGCACGCCGGGTGAAATGCTTAGCGGCATTTCGTCTGTCTTTATGTTCTGAGTTCAAATTCCGCCGAGGTCGACTTTGCCTTTCATCCGTTCGGGGTCGATAAATTAAGTACCAGTTGTGTACTACGGTCGATCTAATCGACTGCCCCCACCTCTCCAAAAATTTCGGGCCTTGTGCCTAGATTAGAAAAGATTATTATTGTATTTCTAAAGGAGGCAAACTGGCAGAATCGTTAGCACGCTGGGCAAAATGCTTGGCAGTATTCCGTCTGCCGCTACATTCTGAGTTCAAATTCCGCCGAGGTCAACTTTCCTTTTCACCCTTTCGAGGCCAGTGAAATAAGAACCAGTTACACACTGAGGTCGATGTAATCAACTAGACCCCTTCCCTACCAAAAATTTTCAAGGCCTTGTACCTTGAGTAAAAATAATTACTTATTGTATTTCTTCTGAAGGCAATGAGGTGACACAATCGTTAGCGCTTTGGGGCATTTCGTCCTTCACGTTCTGAGTTCAAATGCCGCCGAGGTCGACTTTGCCTTTCATCCCTTTGCGGTCGATGAAATGAGAATCAGTTGAGGACTGTTTTAGGTGTAATCAACTAGCCCCCACTTCCTCAAAATGCCAGGCCTTGTGCCTATTGTAGAAAGAGAAGTCTTTTATCTTTCAGTCATTTAACTGTAGTCATGCTGGAGCACCATATTAACCACATTATTCCAACAGATCGACCCCAGGATTTATTCTCTGTAAGCTTAGTACTTATTCTATCGACATCTTCTTGCTGTACCGTTAAGTTACGGTGACGTAAACACACCAGCATCGGTTGTCAAACACCGCTAAACATTTCGCCCAGCCTGCTAACGTTTCTGCCAGCTCGCCGGCTTCTATCAGTTTCGGTCGGCCCGAACCTATAGTAGAAGACACTTGCCCAAGGTGCCACGCAGTGGGACTGAACCCGGAGCCATGTAGTTGGGAAGCATGCTACTTACTACACAGCCACTCCTTCCCCTATGATTGTATTTCTTTAAAGAATTGTTTAGATTAATACCACCACGTTTGCCTTCCGTGTTATTCTTCGGCGCCTCTCTTTTGCAAATATTCAGCAATTCAGGTTTGACCAAACAAAGAATTCCATCTTCAAAAGTTTTCTAACTATGACCCAATATTTATTTGTTCTTCTGATATAACGTAATTATAAAATGTAGGATACTCTGTTACAGAATATTAAAATTATCTTTTTGGTTTGGCTGCCACCATTTAAAAAAAATTAAAGTTTATTGAAAATTTTAAAATCGTTTGATAACCGATGCTGGTGTGTTTACGTCTCCATAACTTAACGGTTCAGCAAGAAGACGTCGATAGAATTGCTATTTCGTTTTTTCCAGAAAAATATTTTTTAAATGTTATAGAAGTTTAAAATTTTATTATTTTCACCTAGTCAAGAAACAGGATTTGGAAGCTGTCATTTTGTACGTGACTGCACATTCTGTCGTCGACTTTCTGAAAATAGCACGTGTTGTGAATATTTGTAAACAACGCGTGTTATATCTCCGGTAACATTCTTTCATGTAAATAAATCTTATTTAGCTGTTATTTTTAGCACAACTCACAACCACCTCAATGTTCAATGACAAAAAGAAACAAACATTTAAGCATTCAATATACCTTTAATGCAAATGCGAAAAACCACACGTTACATGCGATAAACATGCTACAATTTTAAAAGAAAGATTTGTAAGAATTAGATGTAAGTTCTCCAATTACTAATAACTCTTTATTTATTGATTTATTGCGAAATTAATTTCACGTCATTAATTAGCCTATAAAAGTGTATCATTACACTGAATATGAAATCAATTCGAACAGAATTGATGCTGGCAGCCAAACAGCAATGATCCTATTAAAGTCCAAGATATTAAAGTCTCTTCTTTAAAAAAAGAAATACAATAAAAATAGAAAATAAATAAAATAGAATAAAAATAAAACAAAATAAAGGAAATCATTATTATTATAAATAGTAACGAGTTGACAGAATCCGTAGTAAATAGGGCAAGATCCTTAGAAGCATTTCGTCTATCTCTACGTTCTGAGAACAAATCCCATCGCGATACACTTTGCCGTTCTTCCTCAAAGGTCGATGTAATTAGTACCTGAGCATAGGAGTCGATGTAATCAAAAAGCACCCTCACGTAGAAAGACTTTCATGTTTTGTACCTATAACAGAAAGGATTAGCCATATATATATATATATATATATATATATATATATATATATATATATATATATATATATATATATATATATATATATATATATGTGTGTGTGTGTGTGTGTGTGTGTGTGTGTGAGTAAAAATAAATACAAAAAAGGGGTTTTGTATGATCGTGTATATATATATATATATATATATATATATATATATATATACATACACACACACTCGACGGGCTCATATATATATATGTGCGTGTGTGTGTGCGTGTGTATCTGAGTGTATTTGCATGTATGCATGTATGTAAGTCTCTTCTATTTTTTAATTATTATAAATCTTCCACTGAGGAGGGAGCCGGTTTCCAACAAAGATACAAGATTTTAAACCTGGAAAAGTACAGGGCAAGTTATTACACCTGTAAAAGTACAGGACAAGCTATTACTTCTCGTAAAGTAAAGAATAAGAAACTTTTTACTTAAAATATTGCAGCAAAGAATGACAGTTCTTTTAATTTATCACTCTTTACAGTTCTCATCTTTTAAATTTATTATACAAAACTGTTCAGCTAATTTGTTAGTTTGTCTAATTAGTCACTTTTTTCTGTATTTAAGGGAGTAAATTAGCCAAATTCTACTTAAATAAGTATAGTGTTATTTGTAAACTATAATAAAATCAGTTTTAATATTCAAATTTTTATTTTAGCTGCAATATTTTAAGTAAAATGTTTCTTATTCTTTACTAGACGTAATAGCTTCTCCTATACTTTTCCAGGTGTAATAACTTGTCCTGTACTTTTCCAGGTTTATAATCTTAAGAATATTACTTTTCATGCTCGCATTTTTCCATGTAATCCATGATTTCTCCAGGCATTGCTGTTATAAGATAATTAATAATGTGTCAGTTAATAATTTAAATTTTTACCTCATAAAATACTGAAAGATAATATTTCAATTTTTCCACGTAAGTGATGATAATATTTCTTTTTTTTTTTTTCGTGTTTAATGTAAATACATGTTGTGATTATTTGATATTACCCATCCACACCAAATTAAAGGCAGGGATTTTTATCATGTTGTTGGTTGCACCATGGATCACCAAAAGTTACAAACAACAAGACTCTAAAACCATCAGTTACCAGGCTCACCTTAAGTAACCTAATTTTGCAATATTAGGAGGTCATAGAAAATCATTCAACGAAAAAGAAATTTCCAATGATTCCGGGATTGGTGGGGGGAACCCCACCTCATTTTTTTCAAACAAAAATAAGAGATTTGCAGCATATTAGGAAGTCAGGGTACTTGATCCCATGTAAAAAATCAATTTTTTTTTATCATAGTGAAAATTGTGCGCGTGTTAATATAGAAATTGACCATACTGTTGTTATTTAGCGTCAAATAAACCCTGATACAGCAAACATATCATCAAAGATATTCCAGCCTTCAGCAAATCGTCTTTTTAGGGATAATCTAGGTCATTACATACAATGGGCGTGTGATCTAGGTAAGGGGATACTTTGGCTGCTATTTTTAGCGTGTCGAGCGACCCAGTAGAGGCTCTTTCATTGATTCTATAGCGTAATGAGATCCTTTTACACATATATATATACCATCGGCAGAAGTTACAGAGTAAGTCAAAAGCTGAGAGTTTCGTGTATTGGCACTTATCAAACTCGAATTTGTCCATTGTCACTCTATAGCTTCTGACGAAATAACTTCTAAAATACAAAATTTTGTCAATCCTATTCTACGTTAGACATTCTACCAGTATCGGAAGTTGCAAAGTGTTTAGTTAAAAAAAAAGAATAAATTAAATAATCAGTACGTTAAAGTCGACCTCGGCGAAATTTGAACTCAAAAACGTAAAGACAGTCGAAATATCGTTAGGCATTTCACCGGGCGTACTAACGTTTCTTACTTCTTTGTTTTCCACAAGGGGTTAAACATAAAGGGGACAAATAAGGACAGACAAACGGATTAAGTCGATTACATCGACTACAGTGCGTAACTGGTACTTAATTTATCGACCCCGAAAGGATTAACGGCAAAGTCGATCGCGACGGAATTTGAACTTAGAACGTCACGACAGACGAAACACCGCTAAGTATTTCGCCCGGCGAGCTAACGTTTCTGCCACCTCACCGCCTTAAAAAGAAAGCGTTCATTTTAGAAATATATTCTTCATTCTTATTGCTTAAGCGTTACTACCTTACTTCCTTCCTTACTGATATGATATTTCGTAACATTTTACTTCATAACTTTTTTTTACTAATTTTTGTTCAATGCGAGCAGCGATTCTGAACTGCTCATGCATTTTTACTATCATTTAAGCCTAAGAAAAGTATTCTTTTAATTTAAAATTAAAAAATTTATGTTGCTGCTCCCCTTGAAGTCGAAGATATTTTGAT
>NC_142929.1:159076861-159084361 GCF_046866305.1 Octopus bimaculoides | reverse complement strand
ACAGTGCAATATTTGTGTTCTCTTTTGAAGAAGTGGCAACGGACGATTTTCTCTACTGACACCTATTTTTGTTGTTTATTTTACTATTTTTATGCTTCGGTGTTTTGGCTGTGTTTCCTTTAGTGACTTGGTTGCGGCGTTGGTTGCTTTAATAGTTGCTACGACGCTAATTTTGGTTGTGCTATTCTTTATGCGTTATTGGCTAATAAATTTTCTGATACAACATTCATCTTCTCAGCTTTCTACCGAGTGCAGCCGTTTATTCTCTTTTTTTCCACTCATAGACCACCTCTTGTGACAGATTGTTTGTCTTTACTCAGTCACTAGATGCGATCTCTGAATCACGTAGTGTTGAGTCGAAGTAGATGTAAGATATACTTGTACATGTACGTGTATATATGTTTGCGCTTTGGTGGAGAGGAGGAAAAAATGGGAATATTTGGGTCTCACGTGGCTTTTCATATAATTGTTATTCTCATCGTATTTCCACTTGCTCTTGTAGCTGATATTATATTTGCTTCCATAATTGCTGCCCTTACTATTATTAATGATGTTGTTCGTGTTACTGCTACTGCTGCTTTTGCGATTGCTACTGATGTAACTGTTGTGGTATTTTCGTTGCTACTATTTTCATTATTGCAGTAGCCGATACTGTTTTAGTTGTACACTGTTATTGCTATTGTGTTTGTAGCGTCTGCAGCAGGAGACTTCTTTCTTTCATTGTCTGCTTTAGATAGACAACTCACAATTACTTAAGAATTTGTGATAAATTCGAAGAGTGTAGCTTCGAAATATTACCACCAACAGACGATAATGTTTCTCTCTATTCAAATAAAAATACTAGTATATTGAGATAACCAGAATGTAGCTAGAGAAAGCAGATTGAATGCCTGTAATATTAGATACTTTGGAATTATTATAAATCATGCAGACAAATTCTTAAGAAATAAATACATACAACATGGCAAAGATAATACAAGGCAACACACATATACTGCACAGATTACTGTGTATACAATAGAATACAGAAACCCTAAACCAAACGCCTTATATAAACAAGGTACACAGACCAGCACCTGATAATGTAGAGAAAGTACTCAGTAAAATTAAGGCTACTAAAACAACTTTTATCTTTTACTTGTTTCGGTCATTTGATTTTTGGCCATGCTGGGCACCACCTTGAACGTTAGTCGGACGAATCGAATCCGGTACATATTTCTATTAAGCCTGCTCCTTATTCTATCGGAGTTAAGTTATGTGGATGTAGACACACTAGCACTGGTTGTCAAGCGGTAGGTGGGGACAAACACAGATACAAGGACAGGTGAACACCCATACACACGCAATTATACATCATATAACATCTGTATACGAAGAGTTTCTTTCAGTTTCCGTGTACCAAATTTAATTACAAGGCCGATGATGACAGTTGGCCAGTTATAGTAGAGAACACTTGCCCAAGATGACCCGCAAAATGACCCAGAACCATATGGCTACGAAGCAAACTTCTTACACACAAACCTATTCTTTTATTTTGCTAACTAGGCAAAAATAATGCGTTTAATGTGAACAAGGGTGTTGCAAACAGATGTGTCCAAGTATGCATATAGCATGTAGTTAGAAAAAAACAATAGGCAAGGCATAGATATTATGCAAGAGATTGTGACACTCGCAGACAAATAAATGAATATAAGGAAACACAAATGTGTTAAAATCACCACACACCTCTGAGAAGCCGCGTTGATCTGATCGGGAAATACCCAAGTCCTGACACTTTGGTTTCCATAACTTCCCCATGCATGTCCCGAAATATTCTGCCACAAAGATACTCGTGAACGGCTTAGGTATCGATGTGGTTAAAATACAGCCCACGTCTCCAGGTAGCTAAGGTATAACTGCTCATAGACATTTGATTCAGTCTTCTAGTAGCCGTCTACTGCTTTGTGTAATACACGCTAGTATGAATGATCATAGCTGTAGCATCAATAATGATAATGTTTACTATTGGCACAAGGCCTGAAATTTGAGAGAAGAGAGACAGTCGGCCCGAATGCTCGACTGGTACTTATTTTATCGATTCCGAAGGGATGAAAGGTGAAGTCGAGCTCGGCCGAATATGAACTCGGAACTTCAGGACGAACCAAATACCGCTAAGCAATTTGTCAGCGTCCTAGCGATTCTGCCAGCTCGCTGCTTTTATAATAAAAGTTTCATATTTTGGTAGAAGGCTACCAATTTCAGTGGAAGGACTAAGCAGATTGCATCAACCCTAGTGATCAACCGGTACTTATTTATCGACCCCGAATGGATGAAAGGCAAAGTCGAACTGGGTAGAATTTACACTCAAAATGTAAAGACAGATGAAATGTCACTAAGCACTTTGTTTGGCGCGGTAACGTTTCTGCACTCTCACCTCTTTGATGATGATGATGATGATGATGATGATGATGATGATGATGATGATGATGATGATGATGATGATGATGATGATGATGATGATGATGATGATGATGATGATGGAAATAATAATAATAATAATAATAATAATAATAATAATAATAATAATAATAATAATAATAATAATAATGAGAGAGAGAGAGAAAATCAGTATGCGATTATTGGCAAAGAAAGACTATAATTCCTGTGGTAGAATTATAGACAGGAATGAGATTTCAATTTAAATTAAAATCAATGTTTAATTGCTAAATAGCTAAATTAGTTGAATGAGTATTTAATATGTCGTCTAATATTGTCAATGACAGCCACAAACCGAATGCTTCACATCGTTAGAATAGCAGAAGAACCACATCACTGTTTGGTAGTATCTTCCTAAAATAGGTTATATAAATACCTAAAACCGTACACAATATAATGAGATATGAGCACAAAGAAATTAATAAAATATCTATTGCAAATCGTGTATACGTACATATAGCTTTATTTGATTGTGTATATGCACTTAGTTGGATATGTCTGAATATAGGCACACTCACATACACATACACATACTGATTCAGCCTGCTATTCGGGTATCAGCTCTATACACCAGCACCTACAATGAACATTTTCCGTTAATTAAGCAGTTTAGTCTATCGCTAATTTGCGATTGTGTAGCACTGTAATATTTTATGATGCAAGTGGATATCTCTCTCCTATGTTATTCTAGATACAATGCAAATTTATAGAATTCGTTTTAAATATTTTGTGATGTGCTGAACGAAGATTTATGTTATCATCAGTCAAGAGTTCTCTTACTATCCCTGGAGTTAAGGGTATATATGAGAGTAATAACTTAATATCTTTCAGATTCTATGTTTGATACTTTTATATATTTCATGTATCCATGCACATCAAATTGTCTTTGAAACCACTATTTTCTGAGGCTTTTTTATACTATGGTAATCTTTAAATATTTCCTTTTTATGATGATGAATTCCACATTGTTTTACTGAAGCTATATATGGTTGCTTATATTATTATAGATGTATAGTTTGAGACTTTCTTGTTGTTGCCCTCTTTTATTCTTTTACTGATTTATGTCATTGAACTGTTGCAATCCTTATCAGTTACAGTCTTTATTTCAGTGTAATTTTGATTTATTCGTACTAGTTTGATCACATTGCTTAGTTATAAAGCGTTAAGTGGTCACAATATAAACAGCAACAACATAGCCACACACTGATATATCCCAAATTCCAAATACAAGGTATTTGTTGGACAAACCATGACAATTTTAAGGTGCATTGGTACACTACCGTATTTTCCCCATAGTGACATGGAATCTAATAAGACTTGGTTGTTTTAAACTCTTAAATATATGACAACGTTTGTTCCTATGCATACAGTTTATTGTTTTCTTTTTAGCAAGGAAAATGTTCATACGTGTTCAGGATAAGTGTTTTATCAAAATATTATAAATTTTCTAGGTTTGTCTTTTTACACTTTAGAGATAAACATTTTTAAATATGATATTTAATGTATGTTTTCTAAGCTCATCTATATTCATCGCAACTAGCTGTGGATACATTACAGTGTTATTTTAGTGGTTCATAACCAGATGAAATGATCGTGTGATAACATTCTTGTGTTCATGTTTATGATAATATCCCTTTACCGAAGTACCTGCATTTCAAAGTGCCAGCCTTGTTACGTTCTGTGTCACGCTGAATCTCCCTGAGAACTGTTGTAATGGTATGCGTGTCTGTGGAATACTCAGTCACTTGTACGTTAGTTTCACGAGCAGGCTGATCAGAGCAACTGGAACACTTGTTGTCGTAACCGATGGAGCTAAGTAGAAGACTGTTACAAATGTATGGATAGTATTGTAAAATATCGAAACATTGTAAGCTGTATTATTTTTATCATTGCTAAACCATTTGATTTCCGCTTTACCATAGCGACATTGTTATGTTTGTGGTTTGTCTTATTTTAAAAGTTTATGGAATCGAGTATATTTATTTAGTTGTGATTTACGAGCGTACACTTTGGGTTGGATACGTGACTCATGAATGTTATGCAGGATATTAACATATTCTATTTTAAAATATGCTCATTAATAGTTTCGCGACATTTCATATTAGGTTATGTGTTATGACGTATTTTCTTGTATGCATTTTGCGACATTAATTAATAGAAAACTTTAAATATTGTTCGGTACTACGTATATATTTTATGAGAATTTAATGATAAAAAGTTTCAAATGATGATAAAAAAATTTCATGTTTTGGAGAATGTTGGTGGAATATGTTTTTATGTTTTAGTATCTTTACATGGAGAAGAATCTGCAACTGGATTTGTGGTCGTTAAGTATGTTGTATCTTGGTCGATGAAGTAATTTTCCTATTTCTTCATATAATCACGCTCTCAAACTTCTCCATTTCATAGAACTTTTCAAATATAGCGCTTTGCTTTATTGAACAACATACATGTCCATTATTTAGAGTTCTCTTACTGATATTGTGATATTTTTCATAGAGAGAATGATGGCGTGCCTTTCCAGCTTCTGCTTTGTGTTTTGCGTTCGTTTATTATGCTTTACTTGATTTCAAGAGTACACTAGCTCTTCCACGCTCACTGGAATATACTATATTGTATTGATTCTTTGTGTCAAGAAATCAATTGATTCGTTTAGGTTCTAAACCTGCCTGTTGATTCTGATGTACAATTTGCCCGTAGCTATTGTTGTAATTGTTTAATATCAGTTTAGTGCTGATCGAGCAGATATATTATCACAAACGTTACAAGCATAACTATTCAGTTTCTCTTTTCAGGAATACCATAGATAGGATTAATTTATCTAATGTGTGTTTTTTTTTTTAAAGAGGGTAGTGTATGTATGATTTGCATGACCCTGGTAAAACTAACCGATCAAGTATTTACAAAGTCGCCCTGTATTGGTTTGTTCTTTCAAAGTTCAATCTATGTAAGTTGTTCTCAGTAGACAATAGATGAATTTTACTGCATTGCTGATTTATATTTATAGCAAAGTATACTTATATTCTTACTGGTATTTGACCTGCTATTACAATTAGCATCATCAATACTACAACCAAACAATGAGAGTGCCTTTAAGCCAGTGAAACATCGCAGAATTTTAGGTGACACAATCGAGTCCAAAAGATCTATGTGCAATATGCATATAAAAGACACTGCAATAAATGCATTATGAAGAAATTAAACTTTCAATGTACTGCGTTACCAACTATTGCTATCATTACTATAAGCGGTCGAGCAACCGGTTAGAAGTTTCTGCCAAATTCTCCTCAAATTTAATGCGACATTTTTAAGAATAGAAGCATAAAACGCATTTTGATCGTAGTTCTGTTGCTTCGGGACAAAAAGAGAATTACATGATAATAATAACTTGAAGTACTAATTTGTTGTCTCTTGAGGTCTCTGGGTGCAACTTTCAGTCAACTTGTACAAATACAAAACAAAAGCCAAACATGGAACTAGAACAACAACAAAAACAAAAACAATAACAATAATAATGATTGGTACGACCACAAATCCGAAGGCATCATCGAAAATGATAATGCAAAGATCCTTATCTGTTCCCTAAACATTTATCTAGTTTCAGCTCATGAGCTATGGCCATTCTGGGGCACCGCCGTTTGGTGTTGCCACATAATTTTACTTCACGAATTTTACTTCAGGAATTGACATTTGGTGCATATATATATATATATATATATATATATATATATATATATATATATATATTCATCTCCTGTCGTCAAGAGATCCCAAGTTAACTCGCAGAAGATTTAATCATTGAGTAATTACTGCTTCCGAGATTCTTCTAACTTGGAAACATATCTTCAACTTTACTGACCATACGAGCCCAATTTTATCTAGTTTTGGTCTTACACCCGTACCTAACACTCACAATCCCACACACACACGCACATCCACACACATACACACTCACACAGACACGCATACAATCACACACACATGGGCATAAACAACACACGCACATACAATAGCAAACGCACGCACAAAAACATACACATACACACACGCGCACATACAAAATACACACACACACGTACACGTACCCAACACCTACAACCCCACACTAACACGAACACACGCATACTCAAGAAACCGCCTGTTGACCTTCTATCTACGCTGTCTATAAGCGTCCACTAACCAGTCCTGCTACTAATTTCTTCCATTACGTCATACACATACACACACACACAAACACACTAACAGATAAACCACCAGACCATGCACACACACACACACATACATACATACGCACACACACGTTCTGTTATCACACACACACTCGCAGACTCTCGCACACGCACAGATATCCTCTCCCTTTTTCACTCTCCTGTCTTAGAAATAACTTTTCCCCCACCACCTCCTCTTCTGGTCTTTTCACAATGTAACCTCGTGGGCATCGGTACCATTTTCCTCTTTCTCCGTTCTTCCATTCTCCGAACTTTCCATCTTTCCGACGAAGGGCTACGCCCGAAACGTCATACACTCTCTCTTTCCTTTCCTGAGCGTCCAATAACACCATCCGTATCACGTCCTCACTTTGTTGTTTTTTTGTTATTGTTTTTTTGAAGCTATATATATATATATATATATATATATATATATATATATATATAGAGAGAGAGAGAGAGAGAGAGAGAGACAGAGAGACAGAGAGAGAGAATTTTGTATCTGTACAAGCTGAATTGGTGTAACCATGTTGCTCTGGTAATCTAATGAGCTAGCTTCTTTTATCTGAATTGATTAGTGTATACACAATTGTATTGTATAATGCGTAGCTTGCATATTATTGCGAATGCGTAAACAAGATTGGTTATGCACTGAAATTATTATTACATGAAGAAGGCTGCAAAACGGCCGTAATCCGAAGGATGACAAGTGGTTAGATAAATATATTCACTTCTGACACCTCCTGAGTTTTTATGGATTATATACACCTTGTCAAATAATTTCGTAAATCGGATTTCTTGGATTTCAGCTGCGTTG
>NC_142929.1:159064361-159066861 GCF_046866305.1 Octopus bimaculoides | reverse complement strand
GAGAGAGAGAGAGAGAGAGAGAGGGAGAGATGGGTGAGAGACTTGGTCTGAATGCTGTTTGTTTGATAAACGCTACTGGTCTTTACTAAACAGAACAAGTATCAAAACAAAAGTTAAAACAAACAAAAGTTAACAAAAGAATAAATTATGCTCTTCCAGCTTTATAAATATGGCGAATGGTTGTGCAGCAAAGAAGTCAATAGAGCAAAGGATAAGCGTGGAAAAAGACGATATTATTTTGTATATTTATGTGTATGTGTATGTTTTTCTAATATCGTGAGATGCGAGTAATATTGCCATAAAAAAAGCCTAATAATAATAATGTTAATAATTATAACAACAACAACAACAACAATGATAATAATGATGATAATAAATAATAACAACAAAAAACAATTATGAAAGGAAAGGTTTGTTGGAGGTGGAGTTACACACAAGGGATGCAGAGGCGAACAAATAAACTCACACATATATACACACAAAAATAACATCATGTCGAGTGCCAGGCTGAAGACGTGATAGGAGCTTAAATAACCAAATATCAATAGAGAAAAAATTATCATATTTTCTAAACGTTTTTGACCTTGAAATATTTCATTTACTTCTGTCTAATTCACAACAACTTCTTGTTTTCTTTTTTTTTGAATTTCTTCATTTCTTTTCTGTTCTGTCCTTTTGCCTTTCCTTTTAGAAGTTTTCTTCTATCACCTCTTCTTCTTCTCCTCCTCCTTCATCATCATCATCATTATTATTATTATTACTATCACATCTCTCTATTGCCCTACCCAACAATTTTCCTTCTCATTCTTTTCCTTCAGCATCCAATTTATCCACTCTCTCTTAATTCATACTTGTTTCACCATCTCTCCCAACTATATTTCTTCATGTCATGTGTGTGTGTGTGTGTGTGTGTGCGTCTGTGTGAGTGTGTGTGTGTGTGTGTGTGTGTGTGTGTGTGTGTGTGTGTGTGTTAGTGTGCGCGTGTGTATATATCTAGCTACCTAACTACCGATTTATCTTATGTATTATATACCGCTCGAGCTACCTATGCTCGTAGAGGTGTGAACGTATGTGTCTATCTATCTATCTATCTATCTATCTATCTATCTATCTATCTATCTGTAAGTCTGACTGCCGGGCTGTCTCTCTTTGTTTCTCTCTCTCTCTCTCTCTCTCTCTCTCTCTCTCTCTCTATTTATTTATCTAACTATTCATCAATACGTCCAACAAGCGCGCCATCTTGTTCAACCATTCATCTTCTCTCTTCCTACATTAATATTCTTACATATTCCTTTTCCATTTAACTCAAATCCCACTCCATTCATATACGCCTTTTCACAATATCATATTCTATCGCTTTTATATTCTCACTAACACACCCTCTCACCATCACCATACACTTATTATTCCCTTCTGTCTACTTCTTTCTCTGTCATACGCTTTCTCTCTCACTCTCTCTATATTCCACTCTATTTCCTTCGTTTTGTCTCTCGCTACACCTACCTACACTTCCAGAACGTTCTCCCTGCTTCTATCCAATGCTCGCACACTTTCCTTGTACAACCCAATCGTTTGTCGTTTATTATTCACATCGTTTATTGCAATGTTATACCAACGTCTTCTGGGGAACACAAAACATAGAATAATAATGCGGAACACACGAAAGAATACGCAAAAGAATGAAAAATAAATACATATATACACATATATATGTTTGTATGGGGGCGTGTGCATATATATATATGTGTGTGTGTGTATGTATGTGTGTGTGTGTGTGTGTGTGTGTGTGTGTGTGTGTGTGTGTGTGTGTGTGTGTGTGTGTGTACATACATATTCACACACCAATGCCAGTACAAGTACATGCATATGTGTATGAATGTGTGTGTGTATATATATCAGACACATATACAGATGTGAATATATGTGTACGCTTATTCGTGTTTCTACTCGTATATGTGGTGTGTGAATATTTGCGAATGCTTACATGTGTACGTATGCATTTAAACACATAGAAATATAACTTGAAGAACATATATAGTGACATCAACGTATGATAAAAACATGGTTATGTATCAACTGACATTTTTTCTTACAAACATACATTTCTAAAACTCGTAAACGTCGAATGCACGCATGCAGTCATACATATATTTAATTACAATACATACATACGAATATACATATATATATATATATATATATATATATATATATATATATATATATATATATATATATATCAATTATATATATATATTCAATGATACATATATATATGTATTCACTTATACATATATGCATACATACATACATACATGCATACACACATACACACATACATACATACATACATACATACATACATACACTCTCATGAAAAATCGTACATGCATGTACACAAACACTTGAGAAATTGCAAAGTTCAAGAATGATTTGTGCGAAGAAGTACAAGAAACAAACAAGTAAGCAAAATTATATTGCACGTTCAACTCAAACGTCA
>NC_142929.1:159051861-159061861 GCF_046866305.1 Octopus bimaculoides | reverse complement strand
AATATACATAAACATATATACATATATAAATGCATACATATATATATCTGCATGTGTGTGTGTGTGTGTGTGTGTGTGTGTGTGTGGTGTGTGGGGGGGGCAGGTTTGCTAGAAATGGCGTCACACAGTAGTTTGGCGGCCATTTGAATTGTTGTCTAAGGAATATTTGGGATGTCCGCAAATAATGGAGCACTGTATGTGAAGTACAATGTCGGTGGTTTTGTGTTTCAAATATACGTTGAAGGAAGGTGTTGTTTTGTTATTACAATACTATGTCATATAAGGTACTATTTCAGTATAAAATTTCTGTGTGACTAAGATAGTAGAACAGAGGCATAAACCTGGACACAAACTAATGTAAACTTCTTTTGCTGCTTGTTAATGGTATACTTGGAATGACGTTTTGTGTTTTATTTCAATGCTATAATGTTGTTAATATATAACAGAAGTGAAAGTATGTTGTAGGAATATTGGTTGAATAAGTTATATGCATATTGTTTTGACTCTGAGTTGAAAATAAAATAATTGGCATATTGCCCAAGAATATCGTTTCAAAATGTTTAATTTTTTTTACATTTCTGTTCCCTTGTAAAATTTTGTTGCCCCAGAATTTTGTTTCGAGTAAATGTATCTGCTGCTCCAAAAAATAAACATAAGGATAGGCGAATTAGAAAGCATTTAGGAAAAACAAGATATGATCAATATGAAGTATAATATGAGTTACTTTAAAGCTTGAGGCTTTGAAACGACTACGAGTTGCCTCAAGGCGTTGGACGTTCCTTCTCAAAAAAAAAAATGGGGTAAAATAATCTTCAGGGAAGTGGAAAGGATAGAGAGAAATATTGCATAAATAGCTAAGAAAGCCTGTTACATACCGATTTAAATTAATATTCAAAGATATGAAATGATTAACAAAAACGCACGTAACTCGATATAAGGAATGAATGACGGCTTAAGGGCAGTGAGAAATAAGAGTTGAAGAAGAAGGGTATCAAACAATAGTAGTAGAAATATAAATAATCTGAAGTAGTGTTCTTCGATATAATGTGGGGGTTTTTTTTCTCTTTTTCCACCAACCATTCGGATAAGTACTGGAAATTCAACAAACGACTGTACTTCTTACTGATGTGAAACAGATAATTACCTTTATAAAAAACATGGCTACATTTACATTCTTTTCTACGCTAGGCACAAGGCTCGAAATTTTGTGGGAGGGGACCAGTCGATTAGATCGACTCAAGTACGCAACTTGTACTTAATTTATCGAATCCGAAAAGATGAAAGGCAAAGTTGACCTCAGCGGAATTTGAACCCAGAACATAACGGCAGACAAAATACCGATAATTATTTCACCCGGCGTGCTAAATTTTCTGCTAGCTCACCGCCTTAGGCTAGATTTATGTTAATGTATGAATATTGGAAAAGTTTGGAGAGCATTTATGGTTGAAAGCGGATATTTGGTCGTTAGCATTTATTTTAGTATGTTTATACTTGGATAACATTTGCATGAGAAGACAGTTCAAAGATCATAGCGGTTCCAGTTCTGTACTAGGCCTCGGTATTGTGTCCCAAGATCAGATATGACATGTGCTTGTCTCACAAGATCAGAGTGATTTGAAGACGAGTGAACTTTTATTTATTGCATTTTGAATGATTACGTAGACGCACTCAAATTGGCACTTATATAAATAGAGACCGTAAGAAATTTAAAACGACATTTCATCAGAATTTATGTTCTGTGTTCAATTTTAGCAGAGGTTAACTTTGCCTGTCATCTTTTCAGGGTCGAAAAATAAGTACCAGTTGAGCACTGAGGTCGACGTAACCGACTTAGATTCTTCTCCAAGAAAGCTGGTCTCGTGCTAAAATTTGAATCTAACATATTTATTTTCTTTAAGGCGACACACCGCAAGTATCATTAGCGCACTGGTAAAAATATTTACCGACCTATTGTCTGTCTTTACGTTTCTTGTTCAATTTCCGCCGTAATCGAGTTTGCCTTTCATCGTTTCGTGGACGATAAATTATGGTACCATTCAAATACTGGGGAAATAAGCGGTAAGAAAAGGAACAGTGATACATCGTCTTTTGATTTTCTTATTTAAAAAAAAAAAGGATATGGTGAGGTAGGAGAACCGTTGGTACATTTGACAAAATGTTTTGCAGCATTTTTTCCGGATCTTTGCGGTCTCAGTTCAAATACCGCAGAGGTCAACTTTGCTTTTCATCCCTCCAGGATCGATAAAATATAGTACCATTGAAATACTGGGGTCGATGTAATACACAATTTTCTCTTCTGCCAAAATTACTGACAATGTTCAGAATTGAAACAATTAATTTTTCAGGCTTTTTGGTAACATTAAAACAAAAACAAAACTTCATAGTTATTCAACTACACGCTGCGATCTTAGAATGAGGATTGTAATTCAGGGTACATCTAAAAATCAGCAGTAATCGTATTACGTGAATTTTAGAAATACCTCATTGTTTGTACGCTACCTCATTGTTTGTACGCTAGGTGACTTTGATCAAGTTGAAATTTAACTAATTCAGAAAATAAGACGCAAACAGAATTACAATAAATTATTTCACCTAGTGTATTTCCCGATGAATTTTACCATATATAGAACTAATAAATAAAATTAAAATCGCACAATTTTCATATTTTTACGTTGCATACATACATAAATACAACACACACATACACACAAACACACACACATTCATATACTCACACTCTCACACACTCACACACACACACACGCACATACACACATATATATATGTGTGTATATATATATATAATTATATATACATATGTATGTATATATATATATATATATATATATATATATATATATATATATATATATATATATGTGTGTGTGTGTGTGTGTATATAAATATATATTCATATATATATATACATATATATATATTTACATATATGTATGTATATATACTTATATTTATGTAAATATAAGTGCGTTGTTGTGTGCAGTCGCCAGTGTGTATATATGAGTATATGTGCAAGTAGACGGAGATAGAAACAGAGAGAATTTTCTTGCAACAAACAAGAGAAGGGGAACTCGTGACTGTATATAATTTTTCCACCGAAAGAAAAGTTACCAATGTGACTCAGAGATCGAGTGTTTTGTAATCTTCGCAAAATGGACGCACTCACACGCACATACACACACACCCACACACAAATATATATATATATTAAAATGCGTGTGTCTGGACATGTATATGCAGAAATATGCATACATACAAGTGTGTGAGTCTGTGAACATATGTTTATATATTGGCATGATGTATATGTATTTATGTATTTGAGTGTCCGTGTATATTATTTCTATGCATGTGTATTTTTGTTTGATTGTTCTTATGAGCATACTCTTAGTTTCATTGATTGATGATATATATCGGAAAATTTCAGTGACTAAGTGTCACGAGGTCCGGAAGACATATCAAAGTCCGATACTCTAACTACGTACTACTTTATTATTTCTGTGATGCTTAGAAGGGAATCATGTATGGTCGTTGTTACCTACGTCATGGTTAGTCTTCTGTTTATCATAAGTGAGAGCTTACACATTGTGTTGTACAGCAAATAGACATGATCTCTAACATACACATCTAATGCATACATATATATATATACATATATATATATATATATATGTGTGTGTGTGTGTGTGTGTTATATATATATGTATATGTATACATATATATATATATATATATATATATATATATATATATATATATATATATATATATATACAAATATTTATATATATGTATGTATATATATATATATATATATACTTATATTTATGTAAATATACGTGTGTTGCTGTGTGCAGTCGCCAGTGTGTATATATGAGCATATAATATGGAATATGCATAGTAGTGCGTGAACATGTTTACACATTTTGTGACACAGTATGGATGAATGTATGTATATATATACATCAGTATATTTATATATACACATTTATATATTTACATATATATATATGTATATATATACATATATATATGCTCATACATATATACATATGTATATATATATATATATACATACATACATACATATATATATATATATATATATATATATATATATATATATATATATATATATATATATATATATATTTATATTTATATATATATATATATATATATATATATATATATATATATATATATATATATATATATATATATATATATATATATATATATATATATATATATATATATATATATGAATCTAGGATTATATATATGTCCTCAGTCATACATACACATACATACTCTGCAACCATGAGTATATATGTGTGCGTGCACTTCTATGTATTTGTATATTTGTCTTTATGTGCATGCCTGTATGTATGTGTGCGATGAGTGTAAATGGACAACTCACAAAGGAATATACAATAACAATCATCACCACTAAGGAACTGGCGGTGATGATGATGAAATTTGTATTCATGTATGATTCTTGTGCTTTCCAGGAGACAAGCAAATTAGAAGACTTATAAAACGAATACGTTACAACAACGTCAAGATGTTGACGGTGTGTAAACAATATCAAACAGTTCACCTGTTAGCGTTTTGCGGGGTTTTAGCTTTAATCTCGCCACCCCCATATAAAGAATATCCATGCCTTTTGGACAAGAAATATGTCACGATCTTATCCTTAGTGAATTTCCGTGTCTTTAGTAAATTGATATTTAGCAACTGTTAGATCTTTCAGCCAAGATATAAGACATTAAGTTATATGAAAGAAGAAAAATGGCTGCGAATGCCAACAAATATGAAATTCGAATTTTATTCTATGTGATCTAAAGTTTGGATTTCATCAGCAAACTTAGATGAGATTATTCATTACTTTTTTTTTATATTTTGTTTTGATTTTTTTTAGTACCATCTGCAGCCTATTTATAGACTTACATATATGTTTGAAAATATGTGTTTAATATTTCAATTACCACTGATCATGAGTAATAGACATTCACTGATTCTGTAAGCCAAACATTGTATAGTTTTTTTTATGCTACACAATGTTATTAGCGTTGTACATATATAGATGTGATATTTCTGTTTTTGTTTTTTAATTCTGATGAACACCCCCCACAACTCACATTTTATTTAGCTGTATTTCTTATAAGACATAATTGACAGAGTTTAAACCCCAAATTTTCATCTATTTTTTATGGTTTAGTTAGTAGAGAGTGGATGCGCAATTGCCCAGTGGTTAGAGCAGCGGACTCGCGATCGGAAGATCGCGGTTTCGATTCCCAGACAGGGCGTTGTGTGTGTTTATTGAGCGATAATACCAAATCTCCTTCAAATCAAGTCATTTGTGCGAATTAGGAACTCAATGTCTTTTAAATCGTATCAGATGTTAGAAGAATGAAATCTCACACAAATTCATCGCATATTCTTGTTTTAAAACAGAGAAGACTAACTGTCAAAATAAACTATGTATTGAACAAAAGCCAGGATGCTCGGATCTAGTCTGAATGTGGTTTGCGTCTTGTCAGTGGGTATGTTTCTGTGTCCTGTCTCAAATTAGTTCTCGTAATGTAGGAATTTACGCTACATTCAAAACGTCAACAATTCGAAGATAATGTATTTTTTAAATTTTTATTTTATTCTTTTATTATTTTGACAGAGTATTACTAATGTTAAAGCTATATTCGTTTCTACTCTAGGCACAAGGCCCGAAATTTTGGAGGCGGGAGCAATCGATTACATCGAATCAGTACGCAACTGGTACTTAATTTATCTATCCCGAAAGGGTGAAAGGTAAAGTCGACCTCGGCGGAATTTGAACTCAGAACATAAAAGACAGACGAAATACCGCTAAGCAATCCGCCCGGCGTCCTAACGTTTCTACCAGTTCGCCGCCTTACCAATCTGAAAGTTATATTGCAACATCCATCCGAGAAGTGAGAAGTAAACATCCTCTCAGTATTATATCAGCAGACAAGAATACACTTAACATTGGAAATGTCCATTCTACACAGTAGGTGTTACAACTAACTACTGAAAGAGGCATGACAATCACATACTATAAACATAGAAGGTATTGAAGAATTTGCTACGAATTCTAAAACTTATACAGCTGGAGAGTGAAAGATTTACAGATTCAGTAGTGCAGAGTACAAACTACTTTATGATATTCAATTATATTTTTATGTTCTCAGATGAATTGTCACCGATGTGAAATTTATGTTTGGCCTTTTCGAAGACGATACATAATTACCAGTCAGACTTTCGGTCTGATATGAGCGATTATATTCCTCGATGATAATGGGTCACATTGTGTCCATTCAAGAAATCAAATGCCCGGTACTGAGTTCACCTCCTTACCTCAGAATTAGCCCTTTCTTTTATGTATTCTCTCGCTCTATCTATTTATCTCTATCCCTCTAGATCTATTTATCTCTATCCCTCTAGATCTATTTATCTATCTATCTAGCTAGCTAGCTAGTTAGCTACCTGCCTAACTAACTAACTAACTAACTAACTAACTAACTAACTAGCGAGCTATCTATCTATTTATCTTACCTACCTACCTACCTACCTACCTACCTAGCGAGTTATCTATTTATCTATCTTCGATATATAACTATAGTTTGTTTAGTTAAGTATAAATTATTTCAAATAGGTTTACATTAATTCGCTTACACTGTCAATAGTTTTGAACCCCGGGTGCAAAATGTGCGTTTAAAAACTTCTGCAATAACGGAGTACAATTAGCATCTACGGGAATAGGAACCATATTTCTCTTCAAATCAAATCACAATTTAGATACAGAAACACGCGTATATTACATAATCGTGAATAAAATGTGCCTTAATGAACAACCCCGATGGACACGGATTGGAATACTTGGATGAGGAACTCGTCGATAAGGGCTGATGTGGGACTACAAATTAAACCCAAAATCAACAATAACTTGAATAATTCAGATAAGCCAGATTCAAGAAATTACCAATATCAGAATATCCAACATCATATATTTATTGGCATAGGAACATCAAACTCCCTGATACGTTTAAGTCTATATCGTTGAACATTTATTTCGTGATCCATTCACCATTTATTCGCAAGTAAAACACAATTTTTGCTTTGTGATAACGCCATAAGTACAAAACTAACTGAAGTTTACTCCTGTATTTTTCCCGCAAACGAACGCAGTAGTAATTATTGATTCATATCGGTCTTTCATAAACAGGTTATTATGTCTAGTTATCTAGTTAATGTATTGTATATATAAAAAAAAATTATGCTAGCGCTAACTTACTTTTATTCGATGACTTTTGTTACGAACTGTAGGGAGTGTCTTTTTAACAAATTAAATACGCGTTGCATGTGCTAAAATGTAGCAAAATTAATCATTTTTTTATCAGTAATAACGCATAAATAACACAACAGAATGATTTGAAATATTCCTGAAATGTCATTAACATTCAGCGAAGTGAAACCTGAGGAGGTATTCTCCTCAGTAATTCAACACTCACGTGTTATTTACAGTTTGGTGAAAATTGTTCTTTTGACTTTTTAATGTAACTGCTATTTAGCAACAAAAGAAACTGACAAAAAAGTGCATAGAAGATATCTCAAGTGCACGCATTCTCTCTCCCTCTGTCTCTGTCTCTGCCTCTCTCTCTCTCTCTCTCTCTCTCTCTCTCTCTCTCTCTCTCTCTCTCTCTCTCTCTCTCTCTCCCCCTCGATCTCCTTGTATGTGCATACATATATAGGCACAGGAGCGGCTCTGTGGTTATTAGCTTGCGTACCAACCACATGGTTCCAGGTTCAGTCCCACTGCGTGGCATCTTGGGCAAGTGACTTCTACTATCGCCTCGGGACGACCAAAGACTTGTGAGTGGATTTAGTAGACGGAAACTGAAAGAAGCCCGTCGTATATATGTATATATGTATATATATATATATATATATATATATATATATATATATATATATATATATATATATATATATGTGTGTGTGTGTGTGTGTGTGTGTGTGTGTGTGTGTGTGTGTGTGTGTGTGTGTATGGTTCTGTGTTTGTGTTTGTCCCCCTAGCATTGCTTGACAACCGATGTTGGTGTGTTTATGTCCCCGTAACTTAGCGGTTCGGCAAAAGAAACCGATAGAATAAGTACTAAGCTTACAAAGATTAAGTCCCGGGGTCGATTTGCTCGACTTAAGGCGGTGCTCCAACATGACCGCAGTCAGATGACTGAAACAAGTAAAAGAGTAAAAGAGAATAAAGAGAGTATACATATAGACACACACACACTAATAAACACTCTCACATTCATACACATACACACACAAACACAGGTTGATACGCACACACATACATATGTACATAGGTTTGTGTACGTGTCTTTGTGTACATACATGCATAAATAAATATACAGGCACATATATTCATGTATATATGCATGTGAAATGCTAATTACAAAATTAAACAAACCCAAGATCTTATCTACATTAGATCAATCAATTAATTAATCCATTAAGAAATATATATTTAAATACATGTGTGCGTGTGTTCTCGGTTCGTGTGTGTGTGTTACTATATACATACATATACACACCCACAAGCATACATACATATATATATATATATATATATATATACATATATATATATATACATACATACATATATATACATACATACATACATATATATATATATATATACATACATATATATATATATATATATATATATATATATATATATATATATATATATATATATATATGCATATATATATATACATATATGCACACACATAAACCATCTATACACACATGTATGTATACATATATGTATACACACATACACACACATAATGATTGAGAAATTAATCATTGAGAAATTATTCAAAAAGGAAGTAATGAAAAGTACTGTCTATGCATTAATCGTCGTTATTAAAATAATCTATGTGGCTAACATCATTGCTACTATGAAGAATTATGCTCACATTAGTTGCATTAGGAAACTGAACGGCACTTCGGTGTCTACATTTAAAGCCACGAAGACTCTGTACGTTCATGTGAATAAAGATTTCTACCTCATACACGAATTTATTTTCTCTTTCATTTTCTGAGTCTTGAGGAAAAAGTCGTACTCATATCTTTCGTAAGCCATCCTATATTATAGACCTGCACCATGAAAGTTTTTCTTGAACCGTTGCAAGCATTTAAAGAATTAACCTTGGTGGGAAGGAAGGAAAGATTGGGTCAGCACAAAACCTAGGAAGGGGTTCAACATAAGAAGAGGGTGTAGAAAAAAAGGAAAGAGAAATGGATTAGCAATACCCGAGTGACGAGTCTGCATGAATTCAACCAGATCTGGGAAACAGAGTTATTCGAGTAGTCAATCTGTCATAAAGTTCCAAAGTAGTTAAAACCTATCTTTATTCTCACTGTTTCTAATGGTCGTGGTGACAAAGCTCAGTCACTCACTATAAGAGGTCTAGCAATTATATTTGGTTCAAATCACACATAATTATCAGTCAACAACATGGCGTTTATTGTGACTACGAGTAGTCTGAACTCTTATTTCTAGTAATATTGGTGCTGAATAGCGCCCTCAATCGATTTAGGCAGAAAAGTTGCTAATTAGCTACCTTTATATATATATATATAGATATATATATATATATAGTATTGATAATAATCAGGGAACAGGGATTTTCCACGTCTATGATTTTATTAAACAGTTATTTACAGCATTCTTTCGTGGACCAACATTAGCAGTGGCTGGTTAGTCGGCGTACAAAACCGATTTCGGATAAAAACGGTAACCGCCAAGATTACATATCCCTTTATATATATATAAATGAAACAATCATAAAAAGAAATGGATGTTAATATTGTTGGAAACATTTATTAAATGCCACAGATATTGAACATTTACATTCAGGAGCTTGTTTATCAAAGGATTGCACTC
>NC_142929.1:159016861-159046861 GCF_046866305.1 Octopus bimaculoides | reverse complement strand
TGTACATATATATGTACGTATGTATGTATGTACGTATCTCTCTCTCTCTCTCTCTCTCTCTCATCTCTCTCTCTGTATATACAGTTGAAGGAGAAGGAGAAGAAGAAGAAGAAGAAGAAGAAGAAGAAGAAGAAGAAGAAGAAGAAGAAGAAGAAGAAGAAGAAGAAGAAGAAGAAGAAGAAGAAGAAGAAGAAGAAAAAATAATGTGGGAGTGCTATGACAGTAGTAGTATGTTAAATGGTCAAGTACCCTGAAAGTGACTTGTTGTGGTGGATAGTAGTAGTGACTGAATTCTTGAGATATCTCTTTTGAACGTATTGTTTATAATATTTGCGTAAGTGTTATTCTTAACAGCAGTAGTAGTAAAGTAAGAAAGGAGGTGGCGGAGAGGAAGAAGAAGACGAAGAAGAAGACGAAGAAGAAGACGAAGAAGAAGAAGGAGACAGAATAATAATAGAATTCACGATGGTAGGATAGTAGTAGGATGTTAAGTGGTTAAATGACCTAAAAGTGGATCGTTGTGGATTATAGCAGTGATTGGGACTGTTTTTTAATTAATTCTTGGGTATCTCTTTTGAATGCATCATTTTTAACATTTGCGTGTGTGTTTATTCTAAGGTCGTGGTGGATGTCATTTTGTTGTGGATGTTTTCAAAAGGGGTCTATATTTTGTAATAAAGAGGGACTCTTTACTAATTCGTTGGCTACAAGTTGTATCATCCCTGAATTGATAGAGGGGAAAAATTCTGAAGCTAGAATTTTTGTTAGTGGCGCAAATGTCAATGTGCTGGCTGAATGCTACTCTTCTGTTTCTTGGAATTTTGATGTGGGATCTATGCAGAGCTACCCTTTGACGTAGACTGTTTTTTTTTGTTTGGCCTATGTATTGCTCTTGACAACCAGAGCAGGTTAGTGCGTATATCAGGTTCTCCGAAGTACATCTGAAGATGCTTTTCACTGTGAAACGTTGTCCCTATTTGAAGGAGTACACTGATCCCTCAATGAAACTGACATGCCAAAGAATGAAACAGTCATCCAGGTATCTTTTCCAGTTATTTTTTATGTAGAGGGAGAATGGGCTGCCCTATTTTTCTAGAACCTTACGAAAAAGACTAGTTTCTAGATATACCATGACTAGATTAGCAAAGGAGGGAGGCCATTCTCGTACCCAACGCAGTCCCCGATTTTTGTCGATAGAAGTTGTCTTTGAAGATAAATTTTAGCCCTTCTATCCCGAATTCTTTTTTGATGCGATGTGGGAGCTCGTTGGCGTAATTTTCTAACCAGGTTGTGGAGGATACTGGAATAGAGGTTGACTACATCGTAGGGTACTAGTAGGGTCTTTTTGTTTATTGTTTCTGGAAGATAATTGAGCATATCCAGATCATCCCTTATGTAGCTTTTTACATGCTTGAGGAATGGTTTTGAGAGGGTATCTAAACAGTTACTGTGGCGGTGAATTTTGCATGCGGGACCTGCTATCATAGGTCTTAATTTGAGGTCATTGATTATTATGTCTGTGGCTATCCTGCATGCGTTACTTATTTTCTCACTTTTGTGTATCTTGGGAATACCGCAGAATTGACTGGTTTTACTTTTGAAATTGGTCATATAGTCATATATATATATATATATATATATATATATATATATATATATAAGGAACATAAGACAAGGTAGAAAATGCTAAAATAATTTTATTATGAAGTACATTTTAGTACCGTTTTCCGATTTTTTAGACTTTTCAACTCAGAGTAAAATAAGAGAAACAAATAAATTGGAGAAAAAAATTAAGTGAAATGTTCTGTATATATATATATATATATATATATATATATATATATATATATATACACACACATATTTATGTATATATATAGGTTTACACACACACACACACACGCACACACACACACACACACACACACACACACACACACACTGCCAGTTAATGGAGATAGTTTAAGAGATCACAGCTGGAGTACGTCATACTCATGAATTGCTCCTCATGGCCAACTGTCGTAAGAGAAACAATCCCTTCTATATTATATTAGAATAATTTAATGCAAATCATTTCCAAAGTAAAATAAGGTTCTTCCAAAAGATTTTGGTGCAATTCACTACAAATCCTAGAATGTTATATTTGGTTGGACTCTAGATTCAGCAGTGTAATGTAACTGAATTTTATACTTTAATAATCAAATTTTTTGCATGAAGATCGTAGAATTTTCGAAACAATCTTTGATACAAGAAAGGCCGACATTCATATAAATATGAACACAAGAAAATCATACATGCTTTTAGATAATGAAACATAGATTGACAAATTCGTGTATGATTTGTTCAATGTATGTAAGCTTATGATGTTGTTGGGTTATTGAAATTATAGGGCCATGGGCTGTAGATTTATTGGAAGGGAAGCTTTCTGAATTGGATTGGGGTTTATATCGGAGCAATGACCTGATTCTATCGAGAAACTGTGTTGATCTGAAGCTGGATACATTTATTCTTCGATTCTTTTACTTGTTTCAGTCATTTGACTGTGGCCATGCTGAAGCATCGCCTTTAAGAAGATTCTGATTAAAGTATTTAAGGAAATAGGATATGCCGTCAACATAGATATGTAAAGTATTCTTGTTGATGCTGTTATGATTTAAACGTGATCTATTTCTGCAGCATTTTATGTCTGAAATAAAGCTCTAAATCTTAGGCTTTCACAACATTGTTCCTACATTGTATTCATAAAAAAAAAAACTTAGCGATGATGAATTTGACGACGACGACGACAATTATCGATGATGGTGGTGATGATGATGATGATGATGATGATGATGATGATGATGATGATGACGACGAAGTATTTCAGACGAAGGAGAGGAAATCGATAGAGGTGATAATAGGCGATGATAATAATGCGGATGTCTCGCAAGTCCTATGCATACTTTTGCGCATAAGTGCTAATTTGTAACATATTGTCACCTTATTGTAAACGCATAAGTTAATGTCATGTTTTACTGTTGCCTGGTATGTAAACAACAACATGAGCTTATATATATATATATATATATATATATATATATATATATATATATATATATGCATGTTTGTACATATAGACTTGAGTTTATATTAGTATATACCTGAAAGAAATGAGAGATATAGTTTGCCGCCCACACGTTTCTCTCTATGTATACAGCAATACGACAACTGATCTTGAAATATATATATATATATATATATATATATATATATATGCATGTTTGTACATATAGACTTGAGTTTATATTAGTATATACCTGAAAGAAATGAGAGATATAGTTTGCCGCCCACACGTTTCTCTCTATGTATACAGCAATACGACAACTGATCTTGAAATAAAAGATTTGGACACACAAATATATATTTCGTGTCAGAGTTAATGGTGACTTATAAACAATCAGTACAAGTCCTTTGTCCAACAATCTAATCATTAAGCAAAACCTGTAACCACCTTACATTTTCTATAAATATTTGGACAATAAAAAAGCAAATGATATGCTTTGATTTCCGTAAATGAATATTATTGTGTATATTGAAAGGCAATCATTGAGCAGAGGTTTTGACAAATACACAACAAACCGTATTTAGGTGAAATATAAGTAAATATGTTTATAGATATCATGTGCATTGTCGTAAATGATAAGTAAACGTTAAAAAGTGAATATGTCGTTTATAGAAGAAACCTCTATTGTATTGAACGTGTAAGTATTGCTTTCTGATTGCTATTTGTGCAATCTGACATACATTGACACAAATAGACACACGACACATCAGGAAAATCACGTTAGTCATTTGATGGCACACAAAGGCTGCTCACGTTATTTCTTAATATCATCTATATTCGGATGTATATAAATATAGTTAGCAAAAAAAAAGGTAACTAAATAGAAACAATACTCTATCCATCCTCAACTGAATAAATGCATAAATGTACGAATGAATATGAAATGAATATTTTTCTTAGGTGTTTATATGAGTATTTTATCGCCTGTTATGTTTCTCGAAGTAACTGACAAAAAAAAATAATAATTGTCTTAAACATTTCTTCATTCTTTTTACTGGATATCCTGAGCAACCAGTCATACTCTGTTGTCCAGATCAAAGAAAATCAAGAAGTGATCGCTCTGCCTATATTTTCATTTCAAACATAATAATCTAAAAGCACATTTTTCAATTCTGCGACCTGTCTTCATGCAGTATATTGATATTTAAAGAATGTTGTTGTCTATTGTAACTGTGCGTGGCAGACTTGTTAAAATTAATACATGTAGGTTGAATGTGAAGCTCATTGGCCGGTAGTCCTCGCTACAACTTAGAATTCTCTTCGCAAAGTTCTCTCGTGATTGGGCTCTTGTTGAGATGAGCATTGCAAACGACCAAAGGATTACTTATGATTTTCAGTCAAGTAGTAGCCACACAAATAAGATCAAATTTAGCTTACTTCGACTGTGTCTTTCATTCTTTCGGGGTTGATGAACTAAGTACTAGTTTATCACTGGAGTCGATGTAATCAGTTGGCCTCTCTCCACAAATTGCTGCGAGTCTGAAGTCCTGAAAAGACTTAGAAGAGCTGGTACAGTTGCGAACTCATTGAACAAGGGTGCTTGGTGCTACTAATATCTGTGCAAGAGGAAAAAAGCTCGAGTCTTTAGGTCTCTGGTCTTTCCTGTCTAGTTCCATAATTGTGAGACTTGGACTCTAGCCAGAGTCCTTAGGAACCGCTTGAACACCTTTTGTAACAGGACGCTTCGCAGGATTATAGCTTACCATTAATCGGATTTTGTATCCAATCGACGACTCTACACGGAAACTGGGATGCGTCATATCACTAGTACGACGGAGAGCGCCAGCTCAGAATTGACCATTCTGCTCGATTTTCTGAGTTATACCCTGCTTACCTGAGGATCCGGCTAGGTTGACCGCTCGTGTAACTCGACCATTTGACACATGGTCACAGTAGATGATGAGATTTCTCGTGGAAATGGGGATTATATTGAAAAAGGACGAATACAACAACACTGTGTAACGGTGTACGCCTCTGTACCTGACCTTGAATGAATGAAAGGCAATGTTGAACTCAGCGTGAACTGAACTCAGAACGTTGAGTTGTTGTTGTTGGCACTCCGTCACTTACGACGACGACGGTTCCAGTTGATCAGATCAACGGAACAGCCTGCTCGTGAAATTAACGTGCAAGTGGCTGAGCACTCCACAGACACGTGTACCCTTAACGTAGTTCTCGGGGATATTCAGCGTGACACAGTGTGACAAGGCTGACCCTTTGTATTACAGGCACAACAGAAACAGGAAGTAAGAGTGAGAGAAAGATGTGGTGAAAGAGTACAGCAGGGTTCGCCACCATCCCCTGCCGGAGCCTCGTGGAGCTTTTAGGTGTTTTCGCTCAATAAGCACTCACAACGCCCGGTCTGGGAATCGAAACCGCGATCCTATGACCGCGAGTCCGCTGCCCTAACCACTGGGTCATTGCGCCTTCACCCAGAACGTTGAGTATCAGAACATATATAGCGAGGAATTCTAAATTAATACATCTGTTTGTTGTTTACACACCCGTCTTCATCTTTTGATTTTTTTTTTTTTTTTTTTTTTTTTGTAAATTCATCATATCCTACACTCTGGCGATATTGGAAACTGTGGATTCGTTTAGATAACATTTAATATGTTTCTCAATATTTTACTTTTGTGTTAAAATTTCACAGAAAATATTTTTAAAATATTTAACTTCCATTTCATTTTTGACAATTATGGAAACTTAACGCAAACATCAATGTTGGGTACTTTCTAATTACATAATGGTTGTTTAGGTGTGTGCATGTGTGTTGGAGTTGTGAGTGAATGAATATTCTGAGTTTGATCAAAATTAAATGATTTCAAATTTATTCATTTATTTTTTAGGATTTTTATTTTATTTTAAAGGCGATAATGAACATGACTAATAGATTAATTGCATGGTAGATTTAAATAGCTATTGATTTTCGACTCAGAGAAAAATTTCCTCTATCAAAATTGTTAATGACAGTATAATAATAAAATAACTATGCTTTACATTAGAGAAACAGCTTTTACTTCTTTGATAGAGTAAACTTCAATGTTTAACATATTTGTATATGATATAATTTTACGAATTGATATTAAGTATCAGCAAAATAGAATCGGTGTAGGCGTGGTTAAGAAGCTAGATTTGCAACGATATAGTTTTGAGCTCGGTCCCACAGCGTGGTACCTTGGATAAGTGGGTTCTATTATGTAACTTGATAATTTTTATTCTTTTTTTTTCAAGAACAGCTTGAAGTATTGATGAAGAGTCAACGGCGTCGGAGAGCATAAGACTAAAGTCGAGTCTTAAGGATTGTAAGCTATCTGAATAATGGGAAAGAGTTACCTGTATCATGATGATTATATACAGTTGTCAAAATGCCGGCATCATTGCTGCTCAATTTTCTGTAAACACTGTAAGAGCTGTAAAATGTGATACGGACAGCAGCATCGGAATGTGTCGGGCTTTGGGTGTGTTTCCAGTGAGCCATACCACCATTCATCGTGAACTGAAAAAGTTGATAAAGTGTCAAAGGCTGGTAAATGGGTTCGGCATGATCTCTCTGCACACAATCGCAAACCTTGTGTTGACTGCTGTGCATCATTGCGACCTAGTGAGCTGCAGATGCTCTTTTGGAATAGAGTTATTACCGGAGATGAAAAGCGGATACTTTAGCATAATATTAAGCGAAAACGTTAGTGGCTCAGTCGTAGTGAAGATCTAGATCAGCAGACCAGGAGTGGCCAGCCCGCAAGGAAGATACTTTTGAGTGTACGATGAGATATGCGTGAAATAGTTCATCACTAACGGCTAGACAATAATTAAACAATAACAGCAGATGTATACTGCCAACAGCTATCACATTTGAAGGAGTCATCTTTCATCATGATAACGCGAGACCAAAGTTCTCTTGGAAAAGTAAGCCTGGGTAATTATGTATCATCCACCGTATTCGCCGGGTCTCGCACCCATAGATTACCATTTCTTTCGAAGTTTACAAAATCATTTGAGTGGATTTAGACTTTCTCCAAGACCAGATGTCGGAAATAGTTGATTTCTTTTTTCCTTCTAAACCTAAGGAATTTAATGAAATGGAAAGATGTCATAAAGAAGAACGGTGACTATATTAATGATTAAATAAATCAGCTATTTTATTGTGTCTGGGGAGTCATGCTCTTTTAGTAACTTATTACTTAACACATTCACCGGTTCGGTTTCCCCTCATTTACTTATTTATTGTTTCTAAAATTTTCTGTTATTGTTTTAGTGTGCCTTAAAAATGGACAGAACTTTCATCATAACCTAATAGATAGTGACGTTCACACGATTTCATGATCCTAGTATTGAAACAATGTCAAGATTTTGGATTGAAACACTAGATTCTATAAACCTGTTTGCGACTGGAATCATATTTAAGTGAATCGGAAATACAATAAATAAACGGTCTACGGAAATATGGAAAAAGAAATAAATTAATTAAAAGAAGCCAGCTATAACATCTTCATCGAATTAAACATTCCTGATAAAATTTCCAATGGCGCTGAACTAATTTCTTAAAAGACAGATATAATCCACAAAAATCTCTATAATAGACCGTTTGGTAAAAATTTAAAACATTAATTAATATTGGTTGCGATTTAATTTATATTGTAGGAGAATGAAAATATTATTGTTGATCCCTCATTGCATGACTACTCCTAGATATATTTATTATGATAGTTCATGATATGTCATATTCATTATGTAAATATCATTATTTTTGGTAGGGGTTATATACAAATGACACAAAAGAATTCTATTTCTCGAAACCAATTGATATGAGCATTGTTTCACATGTTCATATAAAAACGATCTTTACTGAGGATAGTGAAGTTTATGCTTAACTGACGATGCCGTGTAAAGTCTGAAACATGCGCCAAGGTTTTTCACCATGTTACTAAAAATAATTTTTAAATATTTGCCATTCATTTTAGTCAATGCATAGCTTTTTCATATTACAGCTGTTTCAGTGTGAAGATACTGATTAAGATGTCTTTTTATTTATATTTTTATATCTTTATCTGACGATAGTAAGGTCCTGGGATCGATTTCCCGATCGGACATCTAATTGTTTGCTTGCTGTAACACATTGCATTTCACATGGCTCCAATCCATCCAGCCAAAAACTGTAGAGTGACGTATCTCGGATAATTATATCCAAATCATGCATTCGCAAGATGTCGACGATCCTTGATGGCTGCAGTACACTGGATTATGCTGGTTTAATACTGAGCCGGCTTAAACAAAGCAGTAATGTCAAAAACAAAAGCAACCAGGTTTTGTTTTAATATGTCAAGGGTAAATATATCTTGCCATTTCTTCATTGTTTATATGATTTCACTACTTTACTTGTGTACAATCACACACTCAACTACCCTTATGTCGGATAGTAGTTCACACCTTACGTTAGCCGCCATCTGTTTGTGTACAGCCAACTAATTCACCAATGTCCCAACTAAGCAACCAGCCAGCAAGCAAGCTAAGTTAGCTGGTTTAGTAGTATGAACATGTCACCTACTAGCATTTACTGTTTCGTAATAGAAGTAGGAAATGGTGCTGTGACGTGATCCTTGTACGAGAGCGAAAGAATACACACATACACACATACTCACACACGCAGACACACACACACACATGCACACACACAGACACACTTCACACAGGTATATATAGAGGAAACGATACAGTAAGAGAAAAAATATGAAAAGAAATTAATGAAAAACAAAAGACAAAAACGTGTAAAACAAAGTCACAGATTGAGTTAAATTGAACGAGAAAGGAAGGAGAGATTGAGAAAAAGAGAAAAAAGAGAGATGTAGAGGAAGGGGAGCGGTATTCAGTTGAGAAATTATTGGTTTTGGTGCTAAAATAGCACCGATGCTATCGGAGTAATCGTCCAAAGGTTTTTCGAAAAGATAAAGAAAAACAAATAAAAAACAAAACAGTAAGGATAAACGCAATGAAAGGAAAGCGCAATTTTATATTTTATTTTTGTATCTTTTTCTCAATTCCTTTTTTGTTCTGTGAGAAGGATGGAAGCTGATGATATAGATAGACAGAGAGATAGATAGATAGATAGATAGATAGATAGATAGATAGATAGATAGATAGATCTTGTTTAGTAACTGCTTGATTCGAAACCATGCGGCTTCGAGCTTCGTAGATTCGTCAAACCAAAGTCGAAGTTGCATGGCACCGAATCAAATTATTTTAAAACAATATAGCAACTCCTACCAAACGCGTTGAGTGCCACATACTTTCGTTCGTTCCGTTGCTCGTGTATGAGTGTGTGTATGTGTGTGTGTGTGTGTGTATACATACATACATATACATACATATATATATGTGTGTGTGTGTGTGTGTGTGTGTGTGTGTGTGTGATTTTGCGACTAATGGGTCTATTAGAGTGGTGATGTGTTGAGTAAAGCACTAACGCAGTTTTGGCTACCGGGTGTCATCAGCAGTTCGTGTATATTTCCGTTGGATCTACTTCAGGTACACCACTTTATGTATGCATGGACCTGACGTGACCCATACTGCAAAATTGATGGACTACAATATGATGCACAATATTCCACCCGTAAAGGGCAGTCACAGCATGGGTCAAAACGATCATCTTACAGAATAAGATTAATACTAAATCCATTTCCTCTTCCCTTAATCGATTATTATATATGTATGTATTCATGTATGTTAGTATGTATGTGTGTGTGTGTATGTATATATATATAGATATATATATATAAAGAGAGAAAGAGGGAAAGAGAGAAAGAGGGAAAGAGAGAAAGAGGGAAAAAGAGAAAGAGGGAAAGAGAGAAAGAGGGAAAGAGAGAAAGAGGGAAAAAGAGAAAGAGGGAAAGAGAGAAAGAGGGAAAGAGAGAGATGTAAGTTTGTATATATATCTCAAGCAGAGTTGGTGCTTTAAACATAATCGAACACACATATTCCATATAGGTGCCTTCCTTGCTCACCGTTAGACTGCTATTTGACGCAGCGAAGAAAATTCTCTCAAAAGTCTGTGTTAAAACAGCAAAAAGTCATAAAGAGTCAAGAAACCTCACCGAAATCCCATTTAGTAATGATGGGCATCGATGTTTCGATATTTTTGTGGCTTATCAACATCACGTTCCTTAACCGAATGTGTTTTCGATAATAATTTAAACACCAATGCTGCTTATTTTTACTTTGCAAAGAAAATTAAGGATCTGTAGATCAATTCTTGTTACTCCAAAGTAATAAGATTAAAAATGGTGTTACTGAAATTTTATAGTGCTCCAAAGCGACATACAAACACGCAAACAGCAACAACCACATCAAAGAAACGGAAAAGAAACAAGGCACACACACATATACATTCTTTTTCTTTTATTTGTTTCACTCATTTGGCTGCTATTAATTGTATGTTTATACATTAGCGAATCATCGATTAATTAGGATGACGGAAACATGTATACTAATAGAGAATCAAGTCCAGAAAAGGCCGAAGAATTGAGTGGGCTTCACAGATAATGCAACGGAAATTGCCGAAACTGACGTCAGAATTAAGAATTCTCGGTCGGCATTTTTCGGACAATTATGGTCCTTGTTAGTGTATATGTTTTCATTCATGTGCGTTAAATACAGCAATAGAGCATTTTAGCTCTTATTTCTTGCAATGAAGGTGTTTCTTAACACCCTAGTCACGTATATATATATATATATATATATATATATATATATATATATATATATATATATATATATATATATATGCATGTATTATGTATCTATGCACGCACACACACATTCACATTGTCTTACATGCTGCACTTATATTCACATTCTCATCATAGTCATGCATACGGAGCAACATGGGAACCGTCATGAGTTTGCTAAGCCTGAAATAGAAATAGGAACCAGACTCCCTCATATCACATTCAATAATTTAATTCGAAGTTTAATGCGGAGATAGTCACGGCTGAAACACGTTTCATGTCCCGTCTTCTCCAGGAAAGTCGACTTGGATCTAAACAACAAAACATGAATATTAACCGAAATAAACTACGTACACACATACACATTCGCACACACACGCACACGCACACACACACACACACACACACACACACACACTCACACACACAAACACAAATACTCTCAAATACACGCACACACAAGCACTCGTAAAGCAAACACACACCTACACAGGCACCTAAATAAACATACGCCGACAAACAGACACGCATATGTACATAAAAGTATGTCCACAGAAACACCAACCTATAAAAATACACGAGCATAAACACCCTAACGCTTCAACGCACAGTAAAAGCATACAGCTACGCACACACGCACACACATAGAATGACGTGCATAAAATAGCACTTCACACATTCATGCAGCAGGCTTATATCCCTCAGTGCCTCTGTACCCCTCATTACCACCACCATCACCACCACTTACACAGAGTTTCTCTCTCTGTTGTGAAGGAGTGGTGACTGACTGCTACTGGCAGATGTTCTCCAGTGAGGAATGGGCGGTCCTTTGCTGTCCGTACTGTTATAATTCTTCTCCCCAGTCAGTAGCGAGTTAATAATTGTGTGGGACAGTAACTCAGAGGTATGTAGGGGTTAGACAGTGGGAGGTGAAAAGTAGATTGTAGGATAGAGTGGGAAGGAGTGTTTGCTGATGTTGTTTAACTCCAAGTCAGCGTTGAGCGTGCAAGCCTATACTCAGTATGATGGATATACGTTCCACCCGTGACCATACAATCTTATATAGAAAATTAATGCATCCTTTTAGTTATTTACACGGCAGTATGGCTGTGTGGTAAGTAGCTTGCTTACCAACCACATGGTTCCGGGTTCAGTCCCACTGCGTGGCACCTTGGGCAAGTGTCTTCTTCTATAGCCTCGAGCTGACCAATGCCTTGTGAGTGGATTTGGTAGACGGAAACTGAAAGAAGCCTGTCGCATATATATATATATATATATGTGTGTGTGTGTGTGTGTTTGTCCCCCCCCCCCCCACAACATCGCTTGACAACCGATGCTGGTGTGTTTACGTCCCCGTAACTTAGCGGTTCGGCAAAAGAGACCGATAGAATAAGTACTAGGTTTACAAAGAATAAGTCCTGGGGTCGATTTGCTCGACTAAAGGCGGTGCTCCAGCATGGCCGCAGTCAAATGACTGAAACAAGTAAAAGAGTAAAAGAGTAAGAGAGAGTGTGGACTTAGGGGAAATTTGGTTGCTGTCGTTAACTGGCTGCTGTCGTTATATTTTACTTGTTTCAGTCAATGATCTGTGGCCATGCTGTGGCCATGCTGTGGCCATGCTGTGGCAAGCCTTGAAAGATCTAGTGGAACAAATTGACTCTAGTACTTAATCAATTCTTTTAAAATTTAATCTGGCGCTTAATTTCTCGACTCTATTGCCGAACCGATAGGTTACGGGGACGCAAGCAAACACCAGTTGTCATGCGGTGGTGCGTCATCTAGATCACTATATGGATGCCTTAAACAACTAGCAAAATTATGGCACATAGTACTAACTCATACTCGCTTACGAGTGAACGCTGTCGATAAGAAGTACACAAGGCGCAGGAGTGGCTGTGTGGTAAGTATCTTGCTTACCGACCACATGATTACAGGTTCAGTCCCACTGCGTGGCACCTTGGCCAAGCGTCTTCTACTATAGCCACGGGCCGACCAAAGCCTTCTGAGTGGATTTGGCAGACGGAAACTGAAAGAAGCCTGTCGTATATATGTGCGTGTGTGTGTATATATATATATGTGTGTGTGTGTGTGTGTATGTGTGTGTGTGTGTGTATGTAAGTATGTATGTATGTATGTATGTATGTGTATGTATATGTTTGGGTGTCTGTATTTGTCCCCTCCCCAAGACCGCTTGACAACCGATGCTGGTGTGTTTACGTCCCCGTAACTTAGCGGTTCGGCAAAAGACGACGATAGAGTAAGTACTAGACTGATAAAGAACAAGTCCTGAGATTGATTTGCTCGACTAAAGGTGGTGCTCCAGCATGGCCGCAGTCAAATGAGTGAAACAAATAAAAGAAAAAGAATGTATATGTGTCTGTGCGTTGTTTCTTTTCCGTTTTTTTTGATGAGGTTATTACTGTTTGCGTGTTTATATGTCGCTTTGGAGCACTATAAAATTTCAGTAACACCATTTTTGATCTTGTTACTTTGGACTAACAAGAGTTGATCTACAAGGTGTATGTTTCTTAATTTTCTTTGCAAAGTAAAAATAAGTGAATGTGATATACACAGCTACACATATACATACATACAGGCACACACTCACTTATAAACGTATGAACAAATATATATATATAAATATATATCATACATGTTTACGAACTTCATACATATATACGTACATACAATTATATATGTAAACCAACAAAGAAAATGGAAGGAGATAAAAGTGTTTTTGAAATAGTAACATATTGAATCAAATTCATTGTTCTTTGATGAAAACCAGTTTCTAATTAGATTATCAGATAAACAATTCTTCAGCTTTTAAATTCGTCTCACGTTTGATGTGAAACAAACAAGGTGTCATCGGTTAGATTATAACACGCCTCTCACTACGCCCAAATTCATTCCCAAATATTTTCCCCACTACCACAGATTATTAACAAATATTTTTCAATCGAATGTGGCAGCCTCTTCTTATTCGTAGCACGGCCTGTTAGAAATCTCAATCAAATTCGTTTCAGACGTTCTACCTCTTTAAGGGGTGAAAAATACATATTGCAGTCAGGGTTATATTAAGATTGAAAAGAATAGAAATGAAAAGCAGCAGACTCTATTGATTACATCGGATTTCCCGAGACTATCTTTATAATATGGATCATCTTTTGTCAAGTATACTTTTTGCACAAAAGACCAGCATCATTAGTAATCGGATTGAACTTGACTTGCATCGACCACGGATAATCTCCACATATTTCGTTCCATCATGAATGTTATGAGCTCATCAGCAGTCACGGGTCAAATTTCATCCAACAGGATAGTGTAACATGATCTGGTAGGACGGCCATAGGTCATCCGAAAATAAGTGTTTTCCCATATGAGGAACATATAGCAAATGCGGATGATGGTGACAATGCTCAGTAACAAAATATTCTAGGTGATTGTGGAAGGTCACCATAGATCCCCTCATCATCTACTTACATCTAGTTGAGGATGAAATAAACCCAGATCATCTGAGTGCTGCATACGAAACCATTGAACTGGAGAAAGTTTAAGTTTCATACTTGTTAAGTAAGGCTATTATGATTGCTACCGAGAACAATTTCTCTTTTTCTATTGTTTAGAGATCCAAATTTTCTCAATATTAAACGCTTTCAAAGCGAGACCTTTAGACAGCATCTTACTGTCAGTTCCTCAGCTAGCTATGAACTGATCCGATGAATTTGAATTTAGCATCTTGAACAACTGGCGAGCAACGTTTTAAGCGAGATTCTTATCTCGGATCAAGCATCAAATAGGCTTTTACCTAAAAAATTATAAATGTTATTCATTTCACCTGACTTCCTTAAAACAAAACTCCGTTTCATTAAAAAAAAATAAATAGCGGGTACGGAATATACATTGCTAGAAATAAGAGCTAATCTTGAGCCAGTCTTTTCTTATATTTCTAAACTGATCGCTAAACCATACTGTGACACTCAAATGACAACAAGCCAAGTATCAATATCATGGCTTTGCCTCTGACCATAAGCCTTGTATTATTTTACCTAAAGAATGAGGTACAAATGTTGGGGTGTATTTGCATGTATTCCATCAGAATTTCCGTTTGCCTCATCCATCTCTGTTCTGTTCTAAACACCGAGTAGACAGACCCGTAGTCTCTGATGCATTGAATACTGGATACGTCTCTTAAAACATCGGATAAGGCAACTTCCATTTACTGCACTCAGGATAACAGAAAATCCAGACCGTTTCATTTTTATTATTGAGCACAACGCTCAGCTATTTCTTGCATATATTTGTCAGAGCAGAATATCTCGCCTCAAGTACTTTTACCAAATTAACGGATTATTTTACTAGAATTTGGCTTGTACTGAATACACACACCAGCGTTCCGTACACAAAAAATATTTTCTTTACATTTTCTCTTGGCATGTTTAACGTGTTTGAGTTAGCATTTGCTAAAAATCATTAGAATTACCCCTAGTAATTGCTTGTTTTATAATTGTTTCCTATATATTTCTTTTTCTTTGAAAATATATATCTGCGGTACAATATTTGCAAGTTCATTAAGGCGGCGAGCTGGCAGAATCGTTAGCACGCCAGGTGCAATGCTTAGCGGTATTTCGTCTGCCGTTACATTCTGAGTTCAAATTCAGCGGAGGTCGATTTTGCCGTCCATCCTTCCGGAGTCGATAAATTAAGTAACATTTACGCACTGGGGTCGATGTAATCGACTTAATCTCTCTGTCTGTCCTTGTTTGTCCTCTCTATGTTTAGCCCCTTCTGGGCAATAAAGCGATAAGAAACGTTAGCACGTCGGGCGAAATGCTTACTGGTATTTCGTGTGTCGTTACGTTCTGTGTTCAAATTCCGCTGCGATGAACTTTTCCTTTCATTCTTTCGGGGTCGATAAGTTAAGTACCAGTTGCGTACTAGGATCGATCTAGTACGCCTAGCGTAGAAACAAATATTTGCAAGTTCATTTGTTTTTGGTTCTATGTGTGGTAGTTTTAATGTACATTTATTGATTGATTTATTTGCAGGATAGACTGCTTTACATTAATCCTTTTGGCTCTCATCGCTCTCTGTTCAAATCTCAACAGTGTTAAATTCGCTTTCCATTCTTTTTATGCCGATACTTAAAGTATTAGTCTTGAAATAGAGTCGAATATTTTCTTTCTGCCACTCGTTCTTTCTGCATGTTTATTTTTCTGTGTCTGGAAGAAAACAATTCTAGTCAAAGCTGAAGAGAAGTGGATTCCACTTGGGTAAGTTATTCCCAACTGAAACCCAACGATTCCATTAAGAATTTGACACAAGGCAACATTTCATATTTTTCTTGAGGTCACCATAAAGTTTCTCTTCAAGAAATATTGATACTTGAAAGATTTCAGGAAGGTTTGGCATCATAGGAAATTGTCCTGAACGTCAAACCGTTCACCCTGTCATAACCATCTTACCTTTGACTTCTCTAGCTTGCCAATGTATGGTGGTACTTCGATTTTTGTGATAGTCTCTTCTGATAGCCTGACCTGCCACATATATGATATCCACTGGCCAACATCAACCTACAAAGTAGCAACGTACAAGTATGAAACTGTTGCAGTTTTTGTCTTCCTTTTGCGCCCATCTCAGAGATTCGCTTGTTGGCAGCAACAACTCGACCATGAATGTAGGGTTTACTTCAAAGGAGGTGGGGAAGCTCCATCCCCTGCAGCATTGTAAACACAACTAAAATTGGAAACTTTCTATAATCTCTGATTTGAAGTGATCACTCAGTCTATCTGAAACAACTTTTAAAAGTGCTCCCAGGTCATCTACTCTCATGCCAACAGGCTGACCCTCTGAAGAAAAGAGGATTGACTTTGCACCAACCACGTGTTCCAAATGGTAAAAGGCAGTGACCGCATGGAAAAAATTTCATATACTTCGATAATTTATTAATAATGATGAATAATTTATATAAAAAAAGAAAAAAAGACAAAAAACATGTTTATAAGAATTATATCAAAAGATAGGAAAGTGTGAAATACTGTTTGTATTGTCCAACGTTTTAGGTCATCCTAGTTTTCACTGACGTATCCTGTGTTACTGAGGGTGGCGTTTGGATTTTTTTCCTTTCAGTTTGTATTGCAATAAAGTTTAACTGTAGTGTAGACCTGACCGATTCATTTTATGAGGAAAACGTTCCACTAAGAACCATCCAGTATTTTTTCTTCCTTTGTATCAAAGATTTCGTAGTCCAGTCTGCCCAAACCACACTTTTTCTTTTCTCTCTTTTTTTTTTTTTTTGTTATCTTTCCTTATTTATGAAAAGAAAAGAAACAAAACATTTCGGTGTAATTTGAAGGTGATTCGTCTGCTATTTTTTTAGCAGACCGAGCGACGACCACGCTAGAGGCTCCCAAGTTGACACATTACTGTTGTTGTTCTTATTTTTATTGTTATTGCTGCTGTTTCAATGGATCCACGGCGAAAAGATTAGGACGGAGATATGAGACAGAAATAAACAAAGACAACCGAACCCAAGAAAAGAGCAGTCATTAATTATCCGCTTGGTTATATCTTATAACAGTTACAGGGTATTGGACTTAAGCAACTTCTCTTCTCCCTGTCTCTTTCTCGCATTCTCTCTTTCTTTCTCTTTCTTTTCTCTCTGTTCTGTTTATACATGTATTACTTTTTAACAGTTTTTGTTTTGTTGCCTGTAACATTGGAACCTTATATTATGAAAAGAACGTAACATTTTCACACCTTCATTTCTTCACCCCCGTATTCTTTCAATCCAGTTGTTTTTGTTTCTTTTCTTTTTGTCTTTGTTTTTTCTTTCTTTCTTTTGTCTTAATATTAATCTATGTGAATCTGTCAGCTTGAGGAAGAAACACGGAGAGATAGAGATAAAGAGAAAGAGAGAAAGATATATATATATATATATATATATATATATATATATATATATATAGGAAAAGGATATACAATAATGAGTAGAAAACAAACAGAAAGGGAAAAGGTAGGGAGCCAGCGAAGACAGAAGGATATGAAGCAGAAGAAACACGAAAATATAAAGAAAATCACTGAGGGAAGGGTAAAAAGCATGGACGGTGAGGTATGTGAGAAAATGAGATTGAAGAAGGTGTGATATTGGAAGCATGGTTAATCTTTGGACAATATTTTCGATTTTATGATATCCCGCATACACATAGATATATACACGCACAAATACACACATATCTACACTCACAAATAAAGCAAAGCCGACATGATGTTTGTGAGGTGAGAACGATAAACTATTTTTGATGCGAGAATTTTACTGATCTTCTGCACAAACATATGGCAGAAGAAACAACGAGGGAATCTATCTTTGGCTGCAGGATCTGCTAGAAAGAGCAGCTAAGTTTCCCTTCGAACATATCTTACTGTGTTAAAAATGACTAGACTGGATAATGTACATCCTCGGGACAGGATGGAAAAGTAACGATACTCTGGGACTATGATTTTCAGACGGATCATGTAATCGGTCGGATCATGTAATCGGCCGGATATTGTCGTATTGAATAAGAGAGACAAATACTGTCAGATCATTGATGTAGCTATAACAAGAACGTTGTTAGTAAAGAGGTTGAAAAGTCACCAAGTACTCCAAACTGAGAGTGGAAATGACAAGACTGTATGGAATTCGAGAGGGTAGTGTAAAAGTGATAACTGATGATCGGAGCCTTGGGCTCTATCCCATTGAGACTTCAAGACTTCTTGAGGCAACTGGAAATCCCATGCAAGATTGATTTCTTGCGAAAAGCAGCGTTATTGGGCACAGCGCACATTTAGGGCAAGTATCCGTCTGAGGTCCTTATGACTTGACAGAGGACTAAAGACTCCGGTGCATTTTTACCTACACTGTTATAATAATAATAATAATAATAATAATGGTTTCAAATTTTGCGACACGGGCTGCAATTTTGCGGGGAGGAGATGAGTCGAGTACATCAAACCCAGTGTTTCACTGGTACTTATTTATCGAGACTGAAAGGATGGAAGGCAAAGTCAACCTCGGCGGGATTTGAACTCAGAACGTAGCGAAGAGCGAAATGCCGTTAAAAATGTTGTCCAGCGTGCTTCGTGATTCTTCCAGCTCGCCACCTTAAGACAAACGATGCGCCCACAGAAGGAATTGAATCTTCGACAATCAGATTGAAGTCTAATGCTCTACCGACTGAGCTATGCGGGCATTGATAATAATAATAATAATGATAATAATAATAATAATAATAATAATAATAATAATGATAATGATGATGATGATGATGATGATGATGATGATAATGATGAGGATGATGATGATGATGATGATGATGATGATGATTTCATTTATTTGCCACAAGGGTGAAGGATGGGGGAGGGACAATGCAAAGACAGACATAAAGTGCGTGTGTTTACATATAATGTAATGATAGCAAAAATGAAAAAAAGAAAGTATACCCTTAAAAAGAAAGTATGAAAATAAAAAAAGTATACACGGTATACACCGATAAAGAAGGGATATATGCATAGCATACAAAGGCTTTTAAAAAGTGCGAAGACGATAGAAATATGGCCCTCCTGATACAGGAAGGCTTCTAAGGATAAGCGATGAACCCCACTGTCCGAGATTTCCCTGAAACCCCAGGAGCAAGTGTCCTCTCCAGTTCCTTTTCTCCGACTCATAGGTCTACATTTAGAGAAGTACTATCCACTCTTGTCATTTTCACATCTTTCACCTACCTTTCAATAGACTCACTCGAGGACAACACTTCGCTCTCCACTCTTAATTTTCTTTTCACGTGAATCTTGAAGAAGTCAATGAAGTTACCTGTATACCAGTCTGAGTGATTAATTAAAACTACGAATCCTTTAATTAACTTGTTGAATCGGACTTTGCTTGGTGTTATGAGCGATCGATATACTTGATATTTATTTTCAGCTTCTACATTTGTTGAGGATTGCATCAAGAATGTGGAGCTCAGAAATAAGCAGTTCTAGGTTAAACAGGGCATGCAAAGAGCTTACTAGATCATCTGTTATGCTCAACACGCTCTTGGTTATATACTTCAACATAAAATTGTGGTAGGATCTATCACATTGGCAAAATCGTTAGAGTAGGTGACCAAATATCTTAAGCTATTTATTACTATCACTTTAAATTTTAAATTCTAAATTCGTTGAAATCAGATATTCTTCTCTGTAAGAACGATAAAATAACTTACAGACTATCGATCGTTTATTACCACTCACTTGTAACTTTGAATCTGTATCAGATATTATTATTAACAGCAATGGAAAGGTGGTGTGCTGACAGAACTAATAGCGAGAGGGATAAAATGCTTAGCGGAAATTTCGTCCGTCTAAGTTCAAATTCTGTAGTCGTCGAGTTTGCCTTTCATTCCTGTCGGAGTCGATAGAATAAGTGTCAGTCAAGTACTAGATTTGATGTAATGCACTTTCCCCAGCCCTTTCAAAAAGACCATGTGCCGAAATATGCTGGCCCTGTGCCAAAATATGAAACCATTGTAACTGTAAGGCGTTCAGCCAGATTTGTTTGCACGTCGGGGTTCAATTTCCACCGAGATCAGAATTACTCTTATCCTTTCAATGTTGATAGAATAAAGTACCAGACAAGTATTGAGGTCAATTTAATCGCCCATCCCACCTTCTTTAATCTACTTGCCCTCTGCCACAGTTTGAAACCATCATTATATTCTCAATGGAGTGAAACAAAAAAAAAACAGTATAACTTGGGACAAAATGCATCGTTGCATTTAGATTAGAACCTTTAAGTTTTGGTTTCAAAACCCACCAAAGCTGACATTGCTTCTCATATTTTAGGCTTCAATTAAAACAGTATCAGGGAAGTGTAAATGACCCTGTGATTGGTAGTTCCCTCTCCAAAACTTGAAGGTTTTGATCAGTCGCTTGAACAGGAAATCATGTAACAGAAAATCTAACTTCGTAATCACACAGCTGCATTTGTCCGTTTGGATAGCAGGGTAAGAGGAGATACAAAAGCAATGAAGGATCAGGTACGGATGGTTGAATCGGATGAGTGCCGGGGTTGACAATACACAGTTTACTAAACAAGTGACCATAGTATTGATGGTAGAAAGAAGACTGAAAGGATACAATGGAATGATAGGAGTTTAGTATTTTAGTGAGAATGAGTAAAGGTTTAGTAACAAGCTAGGATATGTGCTAAAATCACATTTATTGATAACGATGTTGTTGTTATAGTTGTTTAATAGGTCAGGCTTGAATGGGCATAGCTATTACAACCTTGGCCATCTTGTCTTCGTGCATCGAGTTATCAAGAGCTTCCATTTTAAAGATTTAGGGTGTGATTTACGGGAGATTAAGCTGAAGTTTCCAGAAGGGTGAGACATCAACCAGCTCTACCAACACTTTCTCTTTCTCTCTGCTTTTTAATCCAGAATATTTGTGTACGACAGTTCCTCTCTCCCATTCTCACGTTCCCTCTTTCTCTCTATCTTATTCTCTCCCCCTCTCATTTTTAATCTATTTATCTATCTATTTATCTATCTATCTATCTATCTATCTATCTATCTATCTATCTATCTATCTATGTTTCTTTCTCCCTCACGCTTCGTTACGCGGATAGTACGCTTACCTTCTCTAGGTCCAGTATGAGACAAGAGAAGTGGCTTTTTCTTGTTATTATTAATAATAGTTGAAATCCTTATAAATTCAAGTGAGTTCAATAGAGAATGAAATTTAAATTTCAAGAGAAGACTATCATTTATATATTTTGCTTTGAAATATTTCTCCTTTCTCCTTCAGACAAGATTAAACATGAGAAAGATTAGTAAAAATTGAAGATATATACAGACAGAAACACTAATACATAGACACACGCACGCGCATGTGTGTGCGTGTGTGTGAGTGACTGAGTGTGTGTGTGTGTGTGTGTGTGTGTGTATGATTGAGATTAAATCAATCTCAGTACTTGACTAGTAGTTAACTTCGTGCTCAATGTAGAATGTATATCATATTTTAAACTAAGACATATATATATATATATATATATATATATATATATATATATGCACGCATTAAAATATGTGTATGTCTATTTGCGTGTGGGTTGAATGGAGGTATGTGGGGGCGGGGTGTTTGCGTGTGGGGGTGGGAGGGGGCGTGTGAATATAAATGCGTGTGCTCATGTATAGCTGTATAGATATATACCGATTTAGATCGATGGATACAATTCGATACAAGCGAAAAATAGACAAAGGTATGCACATCTAAAAGTTCTGACAGCTAAATTGGTTGTAACCGCGTTATAATTATATATATAACACTCGTATAGGGAAACATACACACATGCAGCAGAAAATGTACGCATCCCATCGAAATAATTATTTAAAAGAAAGCATAACAACATAAAATGCAAGAACATGTGTGTGTGTGTGTGTGTGTGTGTGTGTGTGTGTGTGTGTGTGTGTGTGTGGTATACAGCAGAATGGATAAATACAGAAATAGTACATAAATATGTTCAAAGAGAATGAAAAAGCTGTCAGACGTTAGCCATTTTACCAAACGGCTTTTTCCTATTATTTTATATACACACACATATACATTCACCTATATATATATATACATATATCATTCTCGTACCCCTCTTTTTCCCTTCCCTTGAATCAAACGATTTATATGAATCACACATAGACAAAAATAGTTATAGATCACATTCCCTCACACACAATATATATATATATATATATATATATATATATATATATATGTACATCTAGTTATTTTTCATATATGTGTGCGGGCGTTGGTGTAACTCCAAATACATTAGATTTTGCATTTTCCTTTCCTTTTTACTTAATTTCTTTTTTCAATTTTTTTTTCTTTGTACTCCCTAAATATAACCCAAATATATTTTGTGGCGTGAAAAAGAAAATGTTTCTAAAGAACTCGTAATTCTACATGTTCTTTTTGACAGACAATGAACCTTAAACGAAATGTTGAACAATTGATCTATATATTATTTCGAAAAAGAAAGTTTTCTTCAACATCGATCCCTATACATACATACATACATACATACATACACACACACATACATACATACATACATACACGCATGATTATATATATGTATAGATAGATATACATGTATATACATATATATATACATATATATGATAATATATATATATATATATATACTTTTATACATGTGTACATATATGCACACACACACACACACAAACACATCCACACACACATACACACACATACACATGATTTATGTGAACAATTGTCGGTATGCTTGTGTGCATAGATTCACATAAGACTTTAGGGTAGTTATATTATTTTACGTGTATACGCATTCTCTTAAATGAAAATATAAATTATATAAATAAATAAAAAGTATTTTACAGTTGATACTCTTCAGATTAGTTTTGTCTGAAAAATATCGTACCAACAAGGTAAAAAAGAAATTCTGTAAATATATATATACATATATATATTCCTATATACACAGATACACACACAGACACACGCACACAATACACACGTATACACACACGCGCGTACGCATATACGTATATAAACATTGTACTTTAGTAGTTGTGCCTGTGTGTATGCAATCTTGATTTTTGTGTTTGAGTGTGTGTGTGTGTATGTGTCTGTAAGTGTGTCGAAAATTATTACATATGTAATGAGATTTAGCACCGAACTTTCTTGCAGATTATCTTACCAATTAATTTCTGAATAGAGAAATTCTTGAATTCTCATTTTGCAGCTGAAGTTGGAGTATATTGTTCAAAATGGGAAAATGTTATAAATAAAAATCTCGAAAACAGAACATAATAATGTAAAGCTATATTAGTATGGTGATTTTTTCCCCACTATATTTATACAGTTGTGGGTCAATCTGAAAATTTTTTTCCTATTTTTTTTTTTTCGCTGAAGAATAATTTTATATTCTTTTTCTCATCATTCGTTTTCTCTCATCCAAAATAAATATATATATACGATGTATATTTCAATGGCTATAATAATAATAATAATAATAATAATAATAATAATAATAATAATAATAATAATAATAATAATAACAACAACAACAACGAAGATGAAAAAAATTCCATAAAATGAATAAAGTGAATGCTTCGGCTGAAAATAGCGATATTCCAGTATCAGTCTTTCATGTAAATAAATATATAGATATTGGTTTTAATCAATAAGATAACTGCATAGATTATCCGATGGACAATAGAGAGATGATTTTTAAAGCTAAGAAAACTATTCCTTTGTCGATGCAATACATCTTCTCAGCTTTTTACCATTCTTTCCCGTGCATTCCATTTATGGCATCGAATAAAAATCTATATCTGTTTCGGCAATTTTTAAAGACAATTTCAGCTAAGGCATCATTCATGTTATAAATGCATTTTATTTACTCCATGCTTGCTGTTTATGTTGTTGTTGTTGATGTTGTTGTTATTTTTTAACCCCCGGCCAGCACTAATCGTAGAGATACATCAACAAGGACAATCTAGCCGTGATCATCCAACCTTTTATAAAGGACGCACATATATAAATATATAAATGTGCTATACCATTAGGAATTAGATTATTCATCAAAACGTTCCATATCCTAATAGCTGTTAGATCTCTCTTTCTCTCTCTCTCTCTCTTCATTTTTATATATAATGTGTATTTTCTTTGTATTCATTTTACTCCCCCCTCCCTATATATATGTATAATCTTTTATTCTCTTGTTTCAGTCAATGGACAGCGGCCATGCTGTGGCACCACCTTTATAGGCTTTAGTCGGGCAAATCGAACCTGGGACTTACTTTTTGAAGCCTATTACGTATCCTATCAGTCCCTCGTTCCCATACCGCTAGGTTATGGGGAGGTAAATACACCAACATCAGTTGTCAAGTGGTGGTGGGTGACAAACACAAACACAGACACACACATACATAGATATATAGAAATATATACGACGAGCTTCTTTCAGTTTCCATCGACTAAATCTAGTCACAAGGTTTTAGTTGGCTAGAGGCTATAATAGAAGACAATTGACGCATCATTTTATATGCACATTTCCAAGATGGCAGCAAAGTGAAAACAACAGGCAGGATGGATACTGAGGTCCTTCATCTGCATAATGAACTGCTGGATCATAATTGAAAGCTGCTTCATAGATGTTGCTCTTTTGAGCTGTAGCAGTGGAGATCCTATTCCTTGTCAGCCATGCATACCTCTGTTCATCATATTGAGATGCTCTGGCTTTTAGTCTATTCGTTTCTTGGTATGCTTCCCTTTCTACAGCTCTCTCTTTTTCCCTGAACAGAGACATTCTTTTGGCTGACCTTGACATTGTAGACAAATTTGACACTTTCTTTCTAGGCTTAGTTATATACGTATACAGAAATACATGGGTGCAGAAGATAGTAAACAATGAAAATAACTGGGTAACAGAAATTATATTTCTTAATAAGACGGGCAGAAAGTAAATAAGAAATTTTTATGGAAAATAAAGTATTGTAAGAGTTGAAGCGAAACTTGTCACTTAGTGAACCAAAGAGCCAGTATCGAAGAAACCAGAAAAATCCGTTTAATAACAGAAAAAACACAAAGTCGTTGCAAAAGTAAATCAGAAATATTTAGGGAATTTAACAACGTATACGGTTTAATGTGAAATTTATGAAGTTACTTCTGTCAGTAAATTATGTATGAAATTACTGTCATCAGTAATTGTGGAATTTCTTTCATAATTTGTCGTTGTTGTTTATAAATAGCGATTGAAAATTTACAGTGAAAACAATAGCGATTGAACTTAAAGTAATAACAATAGCGTCTGAAATATGCAAGTGAAAACAATAGAGAATGAGTGAGATATAGAGAGAGGGAGAGAGAGATGGAGAGAGGGAGTGAAAGCTAGCTAGTTAGAAAAATTGTAGATATAGGTAGTCAGATAAGATATAGACAGATAAGATATGGACAGATAGATACAGAGAGATGGAGATGGGAAGAAGGATATAGATATGGAGATATAGAGATATATAGAGAGATAGAGATCGATAGAGAGAGATGGGTAGAGAGATATAGATAGAGAGATATAGCCGTCACTGACGCTAGAAAATTGGAAGTAAATATTTTAATAAATTTCAATGTCGTGAATCTAATATGAAAAGCAAAATTTTTTTTTTTTATGACCAATGGAAATAAGGGAGTTACCTACCTTCTGCATGTAACTCAGGAACGAGTATTTTCTGCTCCCAGGGACCTCGTACTTATTATTTGAAAAATTTTAAGAGTCTAAAACCATTTCTGAAACATTAGTAATGTATGTTCCCAGTTTGGAGAAAATCAGTTGAAAAATACAGCCGTTACAAACTTTTGCACACACACACACACACACACACACACACACACACACACACACACACACACACACACACACACACACAGATAACGGGATTTATATTATAGATATTCAACGGAGTGCTAAAATTTTCCTGGCATTAAGGGTTTCGCGAAAAGCCAAGTTGGAGGCTCACCCCACCGACTTCTTTAACAGGGCTTAGAGAAACTGAAGGGCAGCTGCAACATTTGTGTAAATCTGAGAGGGGACTATATTAAAATCATAATTTACAGATCTTCCTATATTTTCTTTTAGCCAAAATAGGAATTTTTAGCACACCCTCGTACATATATGTACGTAACTATGTATGTATGTATGTATGTATGTATGTATGTATGTATGTGGCTGTGTGGTAAGTAGCTTGTTTACCAAGCACATGGTCCTGCGTTCAGTTTCACTGCGTGGTACCATGAGAAAGTGTCTTCTACTATAGCCTCGGGCCGACCAAAGCCTTGTGAGTGGATTTGGTAAACGGAAACTGAAAGAAGCCCATCGTATATATATATATGTTTGTGTGTCTGTGTTTGTCCCTCCAACATCGATTGACAACCGATGGTGGTGTGTTTACGTCCCCGTCTCATAGCGGTTCGGCAAGAGGGTCAGATAGAATAAGTACTAGGCTTACAAAGAATAAGTCCTGAGGTAGATTTGCTTGACTAAAGGAAGTGCTCCAGCATGGCCGCAGTCAAATGAATAAAACAAATAAAAGAATAAAAGAAAGAAAATGTATGCATGTATGTATGTATGTATGTTTGCATGAGCTTTCGATCTACTCATACTACTTTTTCTCATGTAAGATAGCTTTTAGAACATGCCTGTAGTGCAATTCAGGTATAATGCATAATGCCAAAGCCGCAGATGTATAAGCTTAGATGGCACTTTAAGATTGGAAGAAGGATTAAAGTTGCAAAGCACTTCAAATATTTTTTTATGGAAGTCAAATGAAAACACTATTTAAAACGTACGGAATTTCTTTACTCGTAACTCTCGAGGTTAAGTTCATAGATTCAAAGCATGGACTTTTAGCGAAAACTCTTTGATCGGGGGATTTCTATTTCAACTAGCCAGCATTAATGGCAATTTTGCTTCTAACCATGATACTGTATACCGAAGGAGAAAGTAAACACTATGTTTGTACAAAGGAGGCGCAATGGCCCAGTGGTTAAGGCAGTGGACTCGCGGTCGGAGGATTGCGGTTTCGATTCCCAGACCGGGCGATGTGTGTGTTTATTGAGCGAAAACACCTAAAGCTCAACGAGACTCCGGCAGAGGAAGGTGGCGACAACTGTTGTACTCTTTCGCCCCAACGTTCTCTCACTCTTTCTTTCTGTTTCTTGAGTAAAGCTGCGATGGACTGTCTTCCCGTCCACGCCATAGAATCCAGGAAACCGGGCCCATGAGCCTGGCTAGGCTTTAACAGAGCGCATAAATAAAAAATAGATAAAATGTTTGTACTAAAGCTTGTTTTCAATAGGATATTAAATGATTCTGATGACAGATCTGAGAAGTTTGATACATTACTTTTGGCTAGGCTCTAACCGTAGTGGATTAAATAATATAAAGAATTTATGAATGACTAGATACAATCAGTAAATAATAACACAATGGGAAAGATATTCTCTGTCAGACTCGAACATTAGCAGAAAACTATGTTGAACCTGCATAATGAGATCGCACCATAGAAATACCTAGTAGTTGGCTACTGGTGCACCATGAAAATATCTAGTAGTGAATCATGGAACATATTTGATACATTTCCACATTTATTATTGGTGGAATCACATCGTTTGTCAAAATGTGGCCGTTGTCCAAGTTGTTGTCATTAATATTCATACAGTGAATGTTCAACACCCATCATCTTTGAATCTGAAAACACAACGACAGTTTCTAATACAAAAATTTCACGACGACTATACGCTGAATCTCTGTTTACTTTTTGTAATAAAATGAGTTATATACTTGACAAATTCCAGTCGTTAATTGTAATGACATACAGCAGCATCCGATATATTAAATTGCCCATAATTTCTTTTGCCGCAACTTATAGATGATTCCATTCTTACTGTTTCTCATCTCTCACATCATCTAGATTTCAGTAACAATAATTTTCAGTTGCTTTGGCTTAAAAGCTCTTTCAAAGCTCAAACCACCTACAATCTCCTTGATCATACATCCGCCTCCAATGAAGACAGCTTTCTAGCATCTTCCCTTTCAGACATCATCGTCATTAACGTCAACGCTCGCAACATCTCCTGGCTCTTGCTCTCATCACATGCAAATACTGTTACCGTAGAAGCCGAATTCTTTGCTATTCTAAACTCTTTACACGAATTTGTTTTCTCTCCAGCTCAGATTTCTAGACAGCACAGACACTCGACATTCATAAACCGTATCATTTTGTGGCATGGTGCTGCTTCTAGAACAATGACATGCCTATCAGGGGTTGCCGTGAAACCAAATTAAGAAATAATTTTCGCGTTGCGTAGATTTTGTACGTTTCAACCCAAGGAATATTCGTCGAACATTCCCATTCGAAATGTCTTAAATGTAAGAAAAACTTGTATATTAGAGGTACCAAGAACATAAAACGAAAATCATGGGGCTTTATAGTTCAACAATCCAGTTGATGTAAATATTTCGTTCAAAATCATAAAGGAAGAGAACTGCAAAAGTAATGACTACTTCGTAATGTCTTGAAAGGTAAAAACACATTGGATGATATGTGTAGACTTAGACATATTTGAAAACAACTATTTTTGATCACAGATCTCATTAATATAAACCCTAATCGGTTGCATAATCAACTGATTAGTATCCACAGCAATTCTCTGTAGGTTATAAACCAAAATATGTTGCAATAATCATTCTCACATTTGGCAGTGTCAATAAATTGCGAAAATTTGCGATTTTCAAGCAAAGAAACGTATCAGTTAATATGTACTCAAAAACACCAATTTGTAAACAAAATAAATAAAAATAGTTTTTTTAGAAATCAAATCATAAATTTTATTGTTTTTGCTGTTGTGTAAATTCCAGTATTGCAGCTTTGTTTCTTAGTTATAAGCCAGTCCCTTCTTTATAGACAATAAAATCAAAAAATTATATAAGAGCCATATATACACACATACAAACACAGATATGCACACACATGCATTTTTATATACACGTTGATAATATTTACATAAATTGGAAAAGTTTATCTTTAAAATTCGAAATAGTTAATGATCTGACTTGATTAGCAATTGAATTTATTCTAAATAGAGTAGATGCTGATTTCAACAGCGCCATTATCAGCAAGTGTACAGAAATACCTGCTTAAATGTGTCTACAAATTAACATACACACACACACACATACACACGCACACATACATATAGAAGTACTTAAACATGCATGTATATAAATATGTGTGTATATATACATACATACATATATGTGTATATATATACACATGTATGTGTGCGTGTGTGTGTGTGTATGTGTCTATGAGAATCTTTCATAATCGTGTATACACATTGCACTGTACCTCTAACAAACATTTAATTAGATATCCACTCTATAAACATGCGGATATTTAAAAGTGTGAGGAGAATGGTAATGGGATGTGGTGATGTAAGAATTTGTATTTCATGGTTAGAACATAGATATAGTTAGAATCGTTTGTGTGTATATATATGTCGGTGTCTATGTCTGCGTTTGTTCATAATTGTAAGCGCATACATACGCAC